>NW_027508767.1:1567500-1602500 GCF_051911475.1 Siphateles boraxobius
TAAGCAGGGTCGGGCCTGGTTAGTACTTGGATGGGAGACCGCCTGGGAATACCAGGTGCTGTAAGCTTTTTTGATTTAAAAAAAAAAAAAAAAAAAAGAGTCCCTGAGCTTCTTCAGAAAGCCTTTAAAAGTCTCTGAGATTCTTCAGAGAGCATGAAAGAGTTTGAGTTTTTTCAAAAGTTCTTCTTACTTTAAAAAAAAGACTCACTGAGCTTCTTCAGAAAGCCTTTAAAAGTCTCTGAGATTCTTCAGAGAGCATGAAAGAGTTTGAGTTTTTTCAAAAGTTCTTCTTAGTTTAAAAAAAAAGACTCACTGAGCTTCTTCAGAAAGCCTTTAAAAGTCTCTGAGATTCTTCAGAGAGCATGAAAGAGTTTGAGTTTTTTCAAAAGTTCTTCTTAGTTTTCTTCATTAATGGTCTAACCTTTTAAATTGCCCAATTTTGGCAGCAGTTTTCGCTTACGGCCATACCACCTTGGTCACGCCCGATCTCGTCTGATATCGGAAGCTAAGCAGGGTCGGGCCTGGTTAGTACTTGGATGGGAGACCGCCTGGGAATACCAGGTGCTGTAAGCTTTTTTGATTTAAAAAAAAAAAAAAAAAAAAGAGTCCCTGAGCTTCTTCAGAAAGCCTTTAAAAGTCTCTGAGATTCTTCAGAGAGCATGAAAGAGTTTGAGTTTTTTCAAAAGTTCTTCTTACTTTAAAAAAAAGACTCACTGAGCTTCTTCAGAAAGCCTTTAAAAGTCTCTGAGATTCTTCAGAGAGCATGAAAGAGTTTGAGTTTTTTCAAAAGTTCTTCTTAGTTTAAAAAAAAAGACTCACTGAGCTTCTGCAGAAAGCCTTTAAAAGTCTCTGAGATTCTTCAGAGAGCATGAAAGAGTTTGAGTTTTTTCAAAAGTTCTTCTTAGTTTAAAAAAAAAGACTCACTGAGCTTCTTCAGAAAGCCTTTAAAAGTCTCTGAGATTCTTCAGAGAGCATGAAAGAGTTTGAGTTTTTTCAAAAGTTCTTCTTAGTTTTCTTCATTAATGGTCTAACCTTTTAAATTGCCTAATTTTGGCAGCAGTTTTCGCTTACGGCCATACCACCTTGGTCACGCCCGATCTCGTCTGATCTCGGAAGCTAAGCAGGGTCGGGCCTGGTTAGTACTTGGATGGGAGACCGCCTGGGAATACCAGGTGCTGTAAGCTTTTTTGATTTAAAAAAA
The DNA here is from genome assembly GCF_051911475.1 of Siphateles boraxobius. Taxonomy (NCBI): domain Eukaryota; kingdom Metazoa; phylum Chordata; class Actinopteri; order Cypriniformes; family Leuciscidae; genus Siphateles; species Siphateles boraxobius. Next base: position 1,568,702 of record NW_027508767.1, read on the forward strand.
AAAAAGAGTCCCTGAGCTTCTTCAGAAAGCCTTTAAAAGTCTCTGAGATTCTTCAGAGAGCATGAAAGAGTTTGAGTTTTTTCAAAAGTTCTTCTTACTTTAAAAAAAAGACTCACTGAGCTTCTTCAGAAAGCCTTTAAAAGTCTCTGAGATTCTTCAGAGAGCATGAAAGAGTTTGAGTTTTTTCAAAAGTTCTTCTTAGTTTAAAAAAAAAGACTCACTGAGCTTCTGCAGAAAGCCTTTAAAAGTCTCTGAGATTCTTCAGAGAGCATGAAAGAGTTTGAGTTTTTTCAAAAGTTCTTCTTAGTTTAAAAAAAAAGACTCACTGAGCTTCTTCAGAAAGCCTTTAAAAGTCTCTGAGATTCTTCAGAGAGCATGAAAGAGTTTGAGTTTTTTCAAAAGTTCTTCTTAGTTTTCTTCATTAATGGTCTAACCTTTTAAATTGCCCAATTTTGGCAGCAGTTTTCGCTTACGGCCATACCACCTTGGTCACGCCCGATCTCGTCTGATCTCGGAAGCTAAGCAGGGTCGGGCCTGGTTAGTACTTGGATGGGAGACCGCCTGGGAATACCAGGTGCTGTAAGCTTTTTTGATTTAAAAAAAAAAAAGAGTCCCTGAGCTTCTTCAGAAAGCCTTTAAAAGTCTCTGAGATTCTTCAGAGAGCATGAAAGAGTTTGAGTTTTTTCAAAAGTTCTTCTTACTTTAAAAAAAAGACTCACTGAGCTTCTTCAGAAAGCCTTTAAAAGTCTCTGAGATTCTTCAGAGAGCATGAAAGAGTTTGAGTTTTTTCAAAAGTTCTTCTTAGTTTTCTTCATTAATGGTCTAACCTTTTAAATTGCCCAATTTTGGCAGCAGTTTTCGCTTACGGCCATACCACCTTGGTCACGCCCGATCTCGTCTGATCTCGGAAGCTAAGCAGGGTCGGGCCTGGTTAGTACTTGGATGGGAGACCGCCTGGGAATACCAGGTGCTGTAAGCTTTTTTGATTTAAAAAAAAAAAAAAAAAAGAGTCCCTGAGCTTCTTCAGAAAGCCTTTAAAAGTCTCTGAGATTCTTCAGAGAGCATGAAAGAGTTTGAGTTTTTTCAAAAGTTCTTCTTACTTTAAAAAAAAGACTCACTGAGCTTCTTCAGAAAGCCTTTAAAAGTCTCTGAGATTCTTCAGAGAGCATGAAAGAGTTTGAGTTTTTTCAAAAGTTCTTCTTAGTTTAAAAAAAAAGACTCACTGAGCTTCTGCAGAAAGCCTTTAAAAGTCTCTGAGATTCTTCAGAGAGCATGAAAGAGTTTGAGTTTTTTCAAAAGTTCTTCTTAGTTTAAAAAAAAAGACTCACTGAGCTTCTGCAGAAAGCCTTTAAAAGTCTCTGAGATTCTTCAGAGAGCATGAAAGAGTTTGAGTTTTTTCAAAAGTTCTTCTTAGTTTTCTTCATTAATGGTCTAACCTTTTAACTAGCCCAATTTTGGCAGCAGTTTTCGCTTACGGCCATACCACCTTGGTCACGCCCGATCTCGTCTGATCTCGGAAGCTAAGCAGGGTCGGGCCTGGTTAGTACTTGGATGGGAGACCGCCTGGGAATACCAGGTGCTGTAAGCTTTTTTGATTTAAAAAAAAAAAAAAAAAAAAAGAGTCCCTGAGCTTCTTCAGAAAGCCTTTAAAAGTCTCTGAGATTCTTCAGAGAGCATGAAAGAGTTTGAGTTTTTTCAAAAGTTCTTCTTACTTTAAAAAAAAGACTCACTGAGCTTCTTCAGAAAGCCTTTAAAAGTCTCTGAGATTCTTCAGAGAGCATGAAAGAGTTTGAGTTTTTTCAAAAGTTCTTCTTAGTTTTCTTCATTAATGGTCTAACCTTTTAAATTGCCCAATTTTGGCAGCAGTTTTCGCTTACGGCCATACCACCTTGGTCACGCCCGATCTTGTCTGATCTCGGAAGCTAAGCAGGGTCGGGCCTGGTTAGTACTTGGATGGGAGACCGCCTGGGAATACCAGGTGCTGTAAGCTTTTTTGATTTAAAAAAAAAAAAAAAAAAAAGAGTCCCTGAGCTTCTTCAGAAAGCCTTTAAAAGTCTCTGAGATTCTTCAGAGAGCATGAAAGAGTTTGAGTTTTTTCAAAAGTTCTTCTTAGTTTAAAAAAAAAGACTCACTGAGCTTCTGCAGAAAGCCTTTAAAAGTCCCTGAGATTCTTCAGAGAGCATGAAAGAGTTTGAGTTTTTTCAAAAGTTCTTCTTAGTTTAAAAAAAAAGAGTCCCTGAGCTTCTTCAGAAAGCCTTTAAAAGTCTCTGAGATTCTTCAGAGAGCATGAAAGAGTTTGAGTTTTTTCAAAAGTTCTTCTTACTTTAAAAAAAAGACTCACTGAGCTTCTTCAGAAAGCCTTTAAAAGTCTCTGAGATTCTTCAGAGAGCATGAAAGAGTTTGAGTTTTTTCAAAAGTTCTTCTTAGTTTAAAAAAAAAGACTCACTGAGCTTCTTCAGAAAGCCTTTAAAAGTCTCTGAGATTCTTCAGAGAGCATGAAAGAGTTTGAGTTTTTTCAAAAGTTCTTCTTAGTTTTCTTCATTAATGGTCTAACCTTTTAAATTGCCCAATTTTGGCAGCAGTTTTCGCTTACGGCCATACCACCTTGGTCACGCCCGATCTCGTCTGATCTCGGAAGCTAAGCAGGGTCGGGCCTGGTTAGTACTTGGATGGGAGACCGCCTGGGAATACCAGGTGCTGTAAGCTTTTTTGATTTAAAAAAAAAAAAAAAAAAAGAGTCCCTGAGCTTCTTCAGAAAGCCTTTAAAAGTCTCTGAGATTCTTCAGAGAGCATGAAAGAGTTTGAGTTTTTTCAAAAGTTCTTCTTACTTTAAAAAAAAGACTCACTGAGCTTCTTCAGAAAGCCTTTAAAAGTCTCTGAGATTCTTCAGAGAGCATGAAAGAGTTTGAGTTTTTTCAAAAGTTCTTCTTAGTTTAAAAAAAAAGACTCACTGAGCTTCTGCAGAAAGCCTTTAAAAGTCTCTGAGATTCTTCAGAGAGCATGAAAGAGTTTGAGTTTTTTCAAAAGTTCTTCTTAGTTTAAAAAAAAAGACTCACTGAGCTTCTTCAGAAAGCCTTTAAAAGTCTCTGAGATTCTTCAGAGAGCATGAAAGAGTTTGAGTTTTTTCAAAAGTTCTTCTTAGTTTTCTTCATTAATGGTCTAACCTTTTAAATTGCCTAATTTTGGCAGCAGTTTTCGCTTACGGCCATACCACCTTGGTCACGCCCGATCTCGTCTGATCTCGGAAGCTAAGCAGGGTCGGGCCTGGTTAGTACTTGGATGGGAGACCGCCTGGGAATACCAGGTGCTGTAAGCTTTTTTGATTTAAAAAAAAAAAAGAGTCCCTGAGCTTCTTCAGAAAGCCTTTAAAAGTCTCTGAGATTCTTCAGAGAGCATGAAAGAGTTTGAGTTTTTTCAAAAGTTCTTCTTACTTTAAAAAAAAGACTCACTGAGCTTCTTCAGAAAGCCTTTAAAAGTCTCTGAGATTCTTCAGAGAGCATGAAAGAGTTTGAGTTTTTTCAAAAGTTCTTCTTAGTTTAAAAAAAAGACTCACTGAGCTTCTGCAGAAAGCCTTTAAAAGTCTCTGAGATTCTTCAGAGAGCATGAAAGAGTTTGAGTTTTTTCAAAAGTTCTTCTTAGTTTAAAAAAAAAGACTCACTGAGCTTCTTCAGAAAGCCTTTAAAAGTCTTTGAGATTCTTCAGAGAGCATGAAAGAGTTTGAGTTTTTTCAAAAGTTCTTCTTAGTTTTCTTCATTAATGGTCTAACCTTTTAAATTGCCCAATTTTGGCAGCAGTTTTCGCTTACGGCCATACCACCTTGGTCACGCCCGATCTCGTCTGATCTCGGAAGCTAAGCAGGGTCGGGCCTGGTTAGTACTTGGATGGGAGACCGCCTGGGAATACCAGGTGCTGTAAGCTTTTTTGATTTAAAAAAAAAAAAGAGTCCCTGAGCTTCTTCAGAAAGCCTTTAAAAGTCTCTGAGATTCTTCAGAGAGCATGAAAGAGTTTGAGTTTTTTCAAAAGTTCTTCTTACTTTAAAAAAAAGACTCACTGAGCTTCTTCAGAAAGCCTTTAAAAGTCTCTGAGATTCTTCAGAGAGCATGAAAGAGTTTGAGTTTTTTCAAAAGTTCTTCTTAGTTTTCTTCATTAATGGTCTAACCTTTTAAATTGCCCAATTTTGGCAGCAGTTTTCGCTTACGGCCATACCACCTTGGTCACGCCCGATCTCGTCTGATCTCGGAAGCTAAGCAGGGTCGGGCCTGGTTAGTACTTGGATGGGAGACCGCCTGGGAATACCAGGTGCTGTAAGCTTTTTTGATTTAAAAAAAATAAAAAAATAAAAATAAAATAAAAAAGAGTCCCTGAGCTTCTTCAGAAAGCCTTTAAAAGTCTCTGAGATTCTTCAGAGAGCATGAAAGAGTTTGAGTTTTTTCAAAAGTTCTTCTTAGTTTAAAAAAAAAGACTCACTGAGCTTCTGCAGAAAGCCTTTAAAAGTCTCTGAGATTCTTCAGAGAGCATGAAAGAGTTTGAGTTTTTTCAAAAGTTCTTCTTAGTTAAAAAAAAAGACTCACTGAGCTTCTTCAGAAAGCCTTTAAAAGTCTCTGAGATTCTTCAGAGAGCATGAAAGAGTTTGAGTTTTTTCAAAAGTTCTTCTTAGTTTAAAAAAAAGACTCACTGAGCTTCTTCAGAAAGCCTTTAAAAGTCTCTGAGATTCTTCAGAGAGCATGAAAGAGTTTGAGTTTTTTCAAAAGTTCTTCTTAGTTTTCTTCATTAATGGTCTAACCTTTTAAATAGCCCAATTTTGGCAGCAGTTTTCGCTTACGGCCATACCACCTTGGTCACGCCCGATCTTGTCTGATCTCGGAAGCTAAGCAGGGTCGGGCCTGGTTAGTACTTGGATGGGAGACCGCCTGGGAATACCAGGTGCTGTAAGCTTTTTTGATTAAAAAAAAAAGAGTCCCTGAGCTTCTTCAGAAAGCCTTTAAAAGTCTCTGAGATTCTTCAGAGAGCATGAAAGAGTTTGAGTTTTTTCAAAAGTTCTTCTTAGTTTAAAAAAAAAGACTCACTGAGCTTCTTCAGAAAGCCTTTAAAAGTCTCTGAGATTCTTCAGAGAGCATGAAAGAGTTTGAGTTTTTTCAAAAGTTCTTAGTTTTCTTCATTAATGGTCTAACCTTTTAAATTGGCCAATTTTGGCAGCAGTTTTCGCTTACGGCCATACCACCTTGGTCACGCCCGATCTCGTCTGATCTCGGAAGCTAAGCAGGGTCGGGCCTGGTTAGTACTTGGATGGGAGACCGCCTGGGAATACCAGGTGCTGTAAGCTTTTTTGATTTAAAAAAATAAATAAATAAAATAAAAGAGTCCCTGAGCTTCTTCAGAAAGCCTTTAAAAGTCTCTGAGATTCTTCAGAGAGCATGAAAGAGTTTGAGTTTTTTTCAAAAGTTCTTCTTACTTTAAAAAAAAGACTCACTGAGCTTCTTCAGAAAGCATTTAAAAGTCTCTGAGATTCTTCAGAGAGCATGAAAGAGTTTGAGTTTTTTCAAAAGTTCTTCTTAGTTTAAAAAAAAGACTCACTGAGCTTCTTCAGAAAGCCTTTAAAAGTCTCTGAGATTCTTCAGAGAGCATGAAAGAGTTTGAGTTTTTTCAAAAGTTCTTCTTAGTTTTCTTCATTAATGGTCTAACCTTTTAAATTGCCCAATTTTGGCAGCAGTTTTCGCTTACGGCCATACCACCTTGGTCACGCCCGATCTGTGATAGTGGTACAGTCCAGGAAGTGAGTTGGCAGTTTGAAGTTTGCAGTAGGTGAGACAGGCTCACCATTTTTTCGTTTTTTTATTTTGTTCGCTTTTTCCTTATATATATATATATATATATATATATATATATATATATATATATATTTATTTTTATTTTTATTTTTATTTTTTTATTTTGTTTGAGTTTTCCTTCCAGCAGCTTTTGCTGTTTGGGGGGTGTTTAAGCGTGTTTTTGTTTAAAATGGATGGATCAACGGCATCGACCACAGCAATGGCAGGAGGAACATCAACTGGTAATGAAACTGGACTGGAACAAAGACGACGAGATGGACATGGAAAGGATAAAGAAGCAAGGAAAGAAAACATGAAAAGAGTTTATGCAAAAGAAGCAACAGTTACAGTGGATTTAATGGATGTGAGAGGTGCAAGGGCGGAGGATATTATTAAAGCAGTGACAGAGAAAATAGGAGATGGGAAAATCTTGGCGGTTCGACCTAAACAAATGAATAACTACGAGGTGACGTTGGAGAAAGAAGAAGACACGGAAGAGCTGATGGATGGACTAATCATCAAAGGGAAAAAATGTGAGGTACAAAAACTGCAAAATAGAGACTATGTGGTTTCATTTATGCACTTGCCTGCTTATATGGACGATGAGGACATTTTTAAAAAGCTGGAGGGATGGGGGGTTTTCCCCGTCTCTAAGATGAGAAGGCGAGTCTATCCGGGCACAAGTATCGAGGATGGAACGAGGTTTGTAAAAACCAGGTTCCCCAGAGAAGTGATCTCACTCCCAAGCACTAAGCTTGAGACGGAAGAAGGACCGCAATACTTTCGGGTGATGCATAGTCATCAGGTGAGGACCTGTCGGCTGTGCATGAGCCCGGACCACATTGTGAAGGACTGTCCGGACTACAAGTGTTACAAGTGCTGTGAGATGGGGCATTTTGCGAGGGACTGCAAAGCAGTGAAGTGCCTGGATTGCAAGGAAGTGCTCAACAAATGTGAATGTGGGATGAGAAACAAGGAGGACGAGGAAGAAGAAGGAGTAAGCGGGCAGGTGCATGAGGGAGACAACGAAAAGGAACAGGAGGAAGCCACAACGATGACACAAGCTGAAACAGCAGAAAAGGACGAAGGAGAACCCAGAGAAGAATGGAACTCACAAGAAGAACAAGACCAACAACAGGATCAAGTAGAAATGCAAATAGACATGCCTGGAGTTTGTGGAATTTCTATGGATAGAAGGGAACAGTCAAAAATTGTAAATGATCAAACAACTTCTGAGAATGACAGAGAAGAGGAAAAAGAGGACCAAACAGAGATGCAAATGAAAAGAAGGAGATCAATTAAGGTAAAACCATATTTGGGGGCTGCAAGGAAAAAAATTGTTAATGAGGACACATTGAGAAATGTGAATAGGTATGAATTGCTAAAGGACTTTGGGGAGATAGAATGATAAATGAACAGCTACATGTATGTTTTTCTTTGCTTCATGGTTCTGAGGATTGTGACTTTTAATGCGAGAGGTCTTTTAAATATCAACAAATTTGATAAAGTAAAAGAAATGTGTAAACAAGAGGATATAATTTTGCTACAGGAAACAAACTGGAGAGAGGGGTGTATAAATGAAATGAGAAACAATTGGAAAGGAGAATTTTGGTATAATAATGGAGATGCAAGATATGGCCGAGGGGTGGCAATTCTAATAAGAGAAAATAGTGGAATAAATGGTAAAGAAATATATAAAGACAAAGTGGGAAAATGTATGGTAGTGGAAATTACTTATGAAGAGAAGGGAATTTTATTGGTTAATATACATGCACCAAATGAAGAAAAGGAAAAAAGAGAATATTTTAACATTGTCAAGAGTGTTTTAAGGAATTATAAAGATATAATTATGATGGGGGATTTTAACACTGTTTTTAGCAAAAAAGATATGGCAGATGGTATGGTTTTTAAAAGGGACACGGGAAGGAAAGAGTTAAAGTCATTAATGGAGGAGAACAAAATGATTGATGTGTGGAGGGAAAGACTTGAAAAGAAAAGGGAATTTTCTAGAAGACAAATTGTAGGGAATTTTTTGTGTCAAACAAGGATAGATATGGTTTTATGTACAAGGAATATAGAAGGTTTTATAGATAAGTTAAGGTATGAAGAATCAAGTTTGAGTGACCACAAGGCTTTTTTTGTACAGTTGGATTGGGATACAGGAAAAAGAGGGCCGGGTGTATGGGTTTTAAATACAGACATTTTAAAAGATGAACATTATGTTTTAGCAATAAAAGAGATGATTGAAGAAGAAAAAGAAAATGCAATGTATGTAGAAGACAAAAGAATTTGGTGGGAGAATGTAAAATTTTTAGCGAAAAAATTCACTATAAAATATTGTACGTTAAAGCATAAATGTAAAAAGAATAAAGAAAAAAAGATAAGAGAAAGGTTGGAGAAGCAAATTGATGAAGAAGTGCAAGATGTACAAAAAATTAAAGAAATACAGGAAGAATTGAAAGAGATTGAAGAAAATAAATATAAAAGATCAATATTGAGGAGTAAAGCAAAATATCTGGTTGAATGGGAAAAGTGTACAAAGTTTTTCTTTGATTTGGAAAGGAAAAAAGGAAGATCAGAAATGATAAAAGGAATAAAAAAGGGGAATGGTGAAATAACAGAAACAAGTGGGGAAATCTTACATGAAACAAAAGATTTTTTTGAAAAGCTTTTTAGTGCAGAAGATGTAAAGGAGGAAGAAAAATGGAACTAATGGAATTAATAAAAACAAAAGTAGGTGAAGAAGAGAAGGAAGAGTGTGATAGAAGCATAAGTAAAGAAGAGATAGGAAGAGCTATAAATGAACTGAACAAAAGGAAAAGCCCAGGGATTGATGGTTTAGGAAGTGAGTTTTATATAACTTTAAAGATATATTAACAAATATTTTAATGGATGTTTATGAAGAGATTTTTGAAATAGGTGGAATGATGTTAAGAATGGGGATGGGATTGATGAAGCTTATATATAAGAGGAAGGGAGAAAAAACAGAACTAAAAAACTATAGACCTATCACAATGCTTAATACTGACTTGAAGATTTTGGCAAAAATTTTAGCAAATAGATTGAAAGAGATAATGCCAAAGATAATCACAACAAACCAGGTATATGGAGTGAAAGGAAAAGACATTGCGGATACGATAATGAGTATAAAAGACACGATAAGGTACATGCGAGATAAAAAGAAAGAGGGTTACATAATTAGCTTAGACTTCAAATAAGCATTCGACAGAGTAGATCATAAGTATCTTTTTGATGTTTTAAAAAGTTTTGGGTTTGGGGAGAATTTTATTAAATGGGTTCGTATTTTATATAAGGGAGCGGTGACAAGAATAAAATGTAATGGTTTTTTAACTGAATGTTTTAGAATAACGCGCTCAATAAGACAAGGTTGTCCTTTATCAGCCCTTTTGTACTCGTTGGTGGCAGAACCGCTAGGACTAGCAATCAAACAAGGAAAGAGGATTAAAGGAATAGAGGTTGAAGAATTCATAGAGGATAACAAAATATTTCAATATGCTGATGACACAACATTTATTGTTAGAGGAGAAGAAAGTGTTACAAAAATAATGGAAATAGTACAGAGGTTTTGTAAGGGGTCAGGAGGAAAAGTGAATGAAGAAAAAACTTTGTACATGAGATTTGGAGAGACAGTGAACTTAACAGAGAATTTTAAGTTCAAGGAAGTCAAAGAAATGAAGATTTTAGGGATTTTAATAGGGAAAGACGAAGACAAAGTGAGAGAAAACATGTGGGAAGAAATAGTGGGAGGTATTGAAAGAAGAACTAACTTTTGGAAACTGAGGACACTTAATTTAAAGGGGAAGGTTTTAATCCTGAATGTTTTAATGTCATCGAAATTGTGGTATTTTTTATATGTGTCATCAATGCCAGTGTGGGTGGAAAAAAGGTTGAAAAGATGTTTTTTAGATTTTTTATGGGAAGGCAAACCAGCTAGAATCGCATATAATACTTTAATAGGGGTGGTAGATAAAGGAGGTTTGGGATTAATGGATGTGGAGCAAAGGAAAAATAGTCTAAGAGTTAAATTGGTTAAAAAGTATCTGGATGAATGTAATAAAGTAGAATGGAAAACAACAATGGAGTATTTTTTAAACAAATGTGGGAATTTTAATCTGGGGGACAATATTTTATGGATGAGAACAAAAGAGTGGATGACAGTGGGTTTGCCAAAGTTTTATAGAGAGGTTTTAAGGGAAAGGGGGGAAAGTGACACGTGATGGCCAAGTATTGTAACCCATACTTGGAATTTGACCTCTGTATTTAACCCATCCAAGTAAGTGCACACACATTAGGAGCAGAGTAGTGAGTAGTGAACACACACACACACACTGCAAACGTGGATACACACACCCGGAGCAGCGGGCAGCCTTGAGTGGCGCCCGGGGAGCGATTGGGGGTTAGGTGCCTTGCTCAAGGACACCTCAGTCATATTCCTGCCGGTACTGGAATCGAACCAGCAACCTTTGGGTCACCAGTCCAACTCTGTTACCATTAGGCCATGACTGCCCCCGTGCTTGGGGAAAGTTAAGTGCTTGGGGAAAGTTTTTTTGTAAATGTACGGTACAATTTACATGGAAGAGAAAGAATTTTAAATCAAACTTTATTCCTAAACACTGGCATTTTAAACCAAGGGAAGGAAATTTATTTTAAAAAATGGTTGGAAGTTGGAATAGTTAAAGTGAGAGATGTTTTATATGAATATAAAGAAGTTTTTTTACCGATACAGTACATTGTAGATGTAATGGAGGAAGCAAAAGAGGAGATCAGTAGACAAGAAATAAAAAACAAGTATGAAATTATAAAACATGCAATTCCTAAGCAATGGATAACAAAAATTGAAAATATGGAAGAGGGGAATAATGAAAAGGATGTAAAAGTAATACTGGGAGAGAAACTTTGTTTTTTTAAAGAATGCACAGTGAAAATGTTTTATGGATTTTTTAGAGATGCTGTTTTTAAGAAACCAATTATAAATGAATTTTGGCAAAAGACATTTGAAGGTTTGAAAGTAGAAAATATTTGGAACAATATGAAAGGGAAGTTTATTGAAATAAAACTAGGAAATTTGGAGTATTTTATTAGACATAGAGTGATATTTACTGATACAAAGTTAAAAAAAATTGGGATTGAACAAAGTGCGACATGTAAGGTATGCTGTGAGGAATATGAAAGTTTTTTTACATCTATTCTTATACTGTAAAAATTTAAAAGTTTTTAATGAAAAATGTAAGAGTATTATTGGAAAATTAGAAGGGGAGCAAGAATATACAGAAAAGGATAAGATTATAATGGTAGGGTGTGACAAAAACAATAAAAATGAAAAGATGATCAATCTGTTTGTAATGCTGATGAAAGGTGCAATATGGGAAAGGAGAGTAGTTGCAAAGCAGGAAAAAAAAGTATTGGATCTATGGTTGGTGCTTAAAAGACGATTGGAAAAATATATGGAATGTTTGTACTGTTATTTTAAACAAGAACAGAAAGTGGAGGATTTTTACAAGTTTTGTCCGCCTGAGATTTACTCAGTGTTTAATGAGTTTAATGTGGTACTGCCAGGAAAGGAATAATGTATTTGTTTAAAGATGTTTGAGATGAATATTTTATGTACTGTGGGAGATGTTTTTGAATGTTTTTCAAAAAATGATTTATTTAACAGGAATTTTTATGCGGAAAAAATTGCTTTTATGTATTTTGTGATATAAACGTTTAATAAAAAAAAAAAAAAAAAGTCACGCCCGATCTCGTCTGATCTCGGAAGCTAAGCAGGGTCGGGCCTGGTTAGTACTTGGATGGGAGACCGCCTGGGAATACCAGGTGCTGTAAGCTTTTTTGATTTAAAAAAAAAAAGAGTCCCTGAGCTTCTTCAGAAAGCCTTTAAAAGTCTCTGAGATTCTTCAGAGAGCATGAAAGAGTTTGAGTTTTTTCAAAAGTTCTTCTTAGTTTAAAAAAAAAGACTAACTGAGCTTCTGCAGAAAGCCTTTAAAAGTCTCTGAGATTCTTCAGAGAGCATGAAAGAGTTTCAGTTTTTTCAAAAGTTCTTCTTAGTTTAAAAAAAAGACTCACTGAGCTTCTTCAGAAAGCCTTTAAAAGTCTCTGAGATTCTTTAGAGAGTATGAAAGAGTTTGAGTTTTTTCTTCATTAATGGTCTAACCTTTTAAATAGCCCAATTTTGGCAGCAGTTTTCGCTTACGGCCATACCACCTTGGTCACCCCCGATCTCGTCTGATCTCGGAAGCTAAGCAGGGTCGGGCCTGGTTAGTACTTGGATGGGAGACCGCCTGGGAATACCAGGTGCTGTAAGCTTTTTTGATTTAAAAAAAAAAAGAGTCCCTGAGCTTCTTCAGAAAGCCTTTAAAAGTCTCTGAGATTCTTCAGAGAGCATGAAAGAGTTTGTTTTTTCAAAAGTTCTTCTTAGTTTAAAAAAAAGACTCACTGAGCTTCTTCAGAAAGCCTTTAAAAGTATCTGAGATTCTTCAGAGAGCATGAAAGAGTTTGAGTTTTTTCAAAAGTTCTTCTTAGTTTAAAAAAAGACTCACTGAGCTTCTTCAGAAAGCCTTTAAAAGTCTCTGAGATTCTTCAGAGAGCATGAAAGAGTTTGAGTTTTTTCAAAAGTTCTTCTTAGTTTAAAAAAAAGACTCACTGAGCTTCTGCAGAAAGCCTTTAAAAGTCTCTGAGATTCTTCAGAGAGCATTAAAGAGTTTTTTCAAAAGTTCTTCTTAGTTTAAAAAAAAGACTCACTGAGCTTCTTCAGAAAGCCTTTAAAAGTCTCTGAGATTCTTCAGAGAGCATGAAAGAGTTTGAGTTTTTTCAAAAGTTCTTCTTAGTTTTCTTCATTAATGGTCTAACCTTTTAAATAGCCCAATTTTGGCAGCAGTTTTCGCTTACGGCCATACCACCTTGGTCACGCCCGATCTAGTTGGTACGATCCAGGAAGTGAGTTGGCTGCAGTTGGAGAGGAAGGCTCTCCCCCATTTTTGTTTTTCTATTTGTGTTTTGTTTTTCGAGTTTGTTACTTTAAGTTAGTTTTTTTCGCTTTATTTTGCTTTTCAAACCACCTAACAGCAGCTTTTGCTGGCTGGAGGGTGGTGTTTAATTTTATTTTTGCAATTATGGACGGATTAACGGCGAACGACACTGGACTGGTTGGAGGAACACGCACGGTAATTGACAATGGACTGGCAGGAGGAACACGAATGGCAAACGACACTGGACTGGCGGGAGGAACACGAATGGCAAAAGACACTGGACTGGCGGGAGGAACACGAATGGCAAACGACACTGGACTAGAGAATCGACAAAGAACTGGGAATGGAAAGGATCAAGAAGCAAGGAAAAGATTTGGTGAAAGAAAATATTTAAAAGAGGCAACAGTGATCGTAAGTACAGAGAACGTGAGTGGAGTGAGAGCGGAGGATATAATTAAAGCGATTTCGGAACAAATTGGAAGTGGAAAGGTGTTGGCTGTAAGACCCAGGCAAGGCAAAGAATATGAACTGACACTAGAACAGGAAGAAATGTGCGACGTTTTAATCGATGGATTGACAATAAAGGGAGTGGACTGTGAAGTAAAGAAGCTGCAAAATAAAGATTACGTTGTTTCATTCATGCACCTGCCTGTCTACCTGGAGGATAATGAAATTTTGGACAAATTGGAAGGATGGGGGGTTTCCCCCATATCTAAAATCAAAAGAAGGTGCTATCCGGGCACTGACGTAGAAGACGGCACCAGGTTTGTGAAGGTGAGGTTCCCCAAAGAAGTGGCATCACTCCCTTATAGCACAAAGCTGGAAACAGCGGAAGGGCCACAGTACTTTAGGGTGATGCACAGCCACCAGGTAAAGACCTGTCGGCTGTGCATGAGCCCAGGACATCTACTGAAAGATTGCCCAGATTTCAAGTGCTATAAGTGTGAGGAAAGGGGCCATTTTGCACGAGATTGCAACGCCGTCAGGTGCCCGGATTGCCAAGAAATTTTAAATAAATGTGAATGCTGGATGGAGGGAGAGGTAGGAGGAAGGGAAGTACAGGTAGACAGACAGGTGCATGAAGGAAACAACGAGGAAAGACAAGAAGAGGACGAATCACAACCAAAGGAAGCAGAGGAAGGAACAAACAACAGACAAGAAGGAGAAGGAGGAAATGAAAAGGATGATGAACAGATAAGTGAAGAGGACACGCTGTTGACACCAATGGACATATCTTCAAATCATGGACAAAAAGGAAAAGAACAAGACAAAGAAACAGACAGCGAAGGAGAAATAAGGATGGAGGAGGACGAGAAGAAAAAAGTGGAGAGGGGACAAGGACGAAGAAGATTGCTAAAGGTAAAGCCAAATATAGAAACTGCAAGGAAAAAAGTGTTGAAAAAAGGACTAATCGAGTGTTTAAACAGGTTTGAGGTGTTAAAGGAACTGGAGGAGAAAGACTAAGAATAATGGTTTTTAGATATTTATTCTTTTTATTTTTAATGGTACTAAGTTGTGTGACTTTTAATGCGAGAGGACTTTTGAACTTAAGGAAATTTGAAAATGTAAAAGAAAAATGTAAAACAGAAGACATTATTGTGCTACAAGAAACAAACTGGAGAGAAAATGTGATGAATGATTTTAAAAAGAGATGGGAAGGAGGGATTTTATACAATAATGGAGATGGGAGGTTTGGAAGAGGAGTGGCTTTTTTAATGAAGGATGATGTTTTTAAAGCAAGTAAAATTCTATACAAAGATACGATGGGAAAATGTATGGTGGTTGAGACAATACATGAAGGAAGAGAATTGATTTTAGTAAATGTACATGCACCAATGGAAGAGAAAGAAAAGAAAGAGTTTTTTAATGTTTTAAGAAGTATTGTAAAGAAGTATAAGGAAATAATAATGATGGGGGATTTTAACACGGTTTTTAATAAACATGACATGGCAGAAGGAATGGTTTTTAAAACTGATACAGGGAGAAAAGAATTAAAAGCATTAATGGCAGAAAATAATATGATAGATGTGTGGAGAGAAAGAAATGAAAGGAAAAAAGAATTTTCAAGGATACAAATAGTAGGGAGCTTTGTGTGCAAAACAAGAATTGACTTTATTTTATGTACGAGGAATGTGGAGAATTTTATCGAAAATATTAAGTATGAAGACACAAGTTTGAGCGATCACAAGTTTTTATTTTTTAAAATGGACTGGAATAAAGTGCAAAGAGGGCCAGGGATATGGGTTTTAAATACTATAATGTTAGAAAATGAAGACTATGTTTTAAAGGTTAAAGAAATTATAGAAAAAGAAAAGGAAAATGAAATGTATGAAGAAGATAAGAGAATATGGTGGGAGAACGTAAAGTTTTTAATTAAAAAATTCTCGATTAAGTATTGTAGTATAATACACAAATGCAAAAGATACAAAGAAAAAGAAATAAAGGAAAGTTTGGAAGTGGAATTGAATAAAGAAAATAAAGATATACAAAAGATAAAGGAAATGGAGGGAAAACTGAAAGAAATAGAGGAAAAAGAATATGAGGGGGCGAGGTTAAGAAGCAAAGCTAAATATACAGTGGAGGGAGAAAAATGCACCAAGTTTTTTTTTGATTTGGAAAAAAAGAAAGGGAAAGCTGAAACGATTAAAGAGATAAGAGGAAAAAATGGGGAAATTGTAGAAGGGAATGAAAAAATTTTAGAAGAAATAAGGAATTTTTATGAAGAGCTTTTTAGTACAAGAGGTGTAAAAGAAAACGAAAAAATGGAATTGTTGAATCAGATAAAAGCAAAAATTAGCGAGGAAGATAAAAAAGAATGTGATCAAGAAGTCAGAGAAGAGGAGATAGAAAGAGCAATACAGCAGCTGAATAAAAAGAAAAGTCCAGGAATAGATGGTTTAGGAAGTGAATTTTATATATGTTTTAAAGAGATTTTAACAAAGATTTTAAAGGAAGTTTTTAGAGAAATTTTTGGAAAAGAAGAAGTTAATGAAAGAATGGGGATGGGCATAACAAAACTGATATATAAAAGGAAAGGAGAAAAAGTAGATTTAAAAAACTACAGGCCAATCACAATGCTAAACACAGATCTTAAGATTTTAGCGAAAGTTTTAGCAAACAGGTTAAAGGAAGTAATGCCAAGTATAATCAAAACAAATCAAGCGTACGGAGTAAAAGGAAGAGATATAGCGGACACGACAATGAGCATAAGAGACACAATATGGTACTTGAAAGAAGAGAAAGAAGAAGGATACGTAATTAGTTTAGATTTTGAAAAAGCTTTTGATAGGGTTGAACACGGGTATTTATTTGATGTTTTAAAGAAATTTGGTTTTGGGGGAGATTTTATTAAATGGATTGAGATTTTATATAAGGGTGCTTTAACAAGAATAAAATGTAATGGGTTTTTAACAGAATGTTTTAAAATCACAAGATCAATAAGACAGGGGTGTCCACTTTCAGCGTTATTATATTCACTTGTATCGGAACCGTTGGGATTGGCTATAAAACAAAAAGAAGAAATAACTGGAATTGAAATTGAGGAAAACAAGTCTGAAGGGAAGGTTTTTCAATATGCCGATGACACAACGATAATAGTAAAAGGAAAGGAGAGCGTTAAAGAAGTTATGAAGGTTGTAGAAGAATATTGTAAAGGATCTGGGAGTAAAGTAAATGAAGATAAGACGGTGTATATGAGATTTGGTAAAGCTATGATTTTAAGGGATTGTTTTAATTTCAAGGAAGTGGAAGAAATAAGGATTTTAGGAATTTTAATGGGGAAAAATGAGAGGAAAGTAAGAGATGAAATGTGGGAGCAACTAGTAACAGAAATAGAGAGAAGGTTAAATTTTTGGAAATTGAGAACATTAAACTTGAAAGGGAAGGTTTTAATATTGAATGTTTTAATGGTTTCTAAGCTATGGTATGTTTTATATGTGTCGGAGATGCCATTGTGGACAGAAAAGAGGCTGAAGAAATGTTTTCTTGACTTTTTATGGGAGGGGAAACCAGCAAGAATAGCTTTTAACACACTTTTAGGGGCAGTAGACAAGGGGGGTTTAGGATTAATAGATGTGGAACAGAGAAAAAATAGTTTGA
This sequence comes from Siphateles boraxobius, assembly GCF_051911475.1. Taxonomy (NCBI): domain Eukaryota; kingdom Metazoa; phylum Chordata; class Actinopteri; order Cypriniformes; family Leuciscidae; genus Siphateles; species Siphateles boraxobius. Next base: position 1,585,593 of record NW_027508767.1, read on the forward strand.
GAGTTAAAATAGTGAAGAAATACATACAAGATGAGGGCAAAGCAGAGTGGAAAAAGACCATGAAATATTTTTTAAACAAATGTGGGAATTTTAATATGGGGGATGGAATTTTATGGATGAAAACGAAAATTTGGATGATGGAAAGACTACCAGAGTTTTATAGAGAAATTTTGAGTGCCTGGGGAAATTTTTTAGCCAAAGTCGAGTATGATCCACATGGGAGAGAAAACATTTTAAATCAACCTCTGTTCTTAAACAAAAACATTTTAAAACAAGACAAAGAAATGTTTTTAAAGAAATGGATGGAAGTGGGGATAACAAGAGTGAGAGACGTTTTATATGAATTCAAAGAAGGGTTTTTACCAACACAATTTATTGTGGATGCAATGGAGGAGGCAAAAGAGGATTACAGTGAACAAGAAATTTTAAATAAGTATGAAATCATTAAAAGTGCAATACCCAAAGAGTGGATTAAAAGAATAGAATGTATGGAAGGAGAGCCAAAAGAGAAATGTATTTATGTGAAATTGGGGGGGAAAGTGAATGATTTTAAGGAATGTACTGTGAAAATGATTTATTGTTCTTTTAGAGATGATGTTTTTAAAGAGCCAATTGCAAATGAATACTGGGTGCAGAAATTCAAAGATTTAAATAAAGAGTGTATATGGAGAAACATGAGGGGGAAGTGTGTGGAAACAAAATTGGGATGTTTAGAATATTTTATAAGACATAAAGTGATTTTTACTGAGGCAATTTTAAATAAAATAGGAATTGAGCAAAACGCTCTGTGTAAAGTGTGCCAGGAAAAGGAAGAGTGGATTTTACATATATTTTTATACTGTAAAGAACTGGAGGAATTTTTAAGGAAATGTAAATGCTTAATTAAAGAGTTGACTGAGGAGTGGGATGAAAGTGTAATGGAATGGAACAGAGTTGTGATGTTTGGTTGGGAAAAGAAGTGTCAAAACAAAAGTTTTATAAATCTGTGTGTAATGTTGATGAAAAGTGCAATATGGGAGAGAAGAACTGTGGCTAAAAAGGAAAAAATTGTGTTGGATGTTTGGACTATGTTTAAAAGGAAAACTGAATTGTATATTGAAAGATTGTATGTTTATTTTAAATGTGAAAATATGTTGGATGCTTTTTATGATATTTTTACCCCAAAAGTTTGTTGTGTCCTTAAAGACCAAATGTGGAAGCTGCCGGGAAGTGATGGAGTTTTTTAAATAATGTATGTAAATGAAATATATGTGATGTAGAGATGTATGTAGAAGAAAATATGTATTTTTTATTGTATTTATTTTTATTGTATTTTATTGATTGAAATTTCTTAATAAAAAAAAAAAAAAAAAAAAAAAAGTCACGCCCGATCTCGTCTGATCTCGGAAGCTAAGCAGGGTCGGGCCTGGTTAGTACTTGGATGGGAGACTGCCTGGGAATACCAGGTGCTGTAAGCTTTTTTGATTTAAGGCGAGACACGGCAGGCAAAAACATCGTTTTTTTTCACTGGTCAATTTTGAGATTTTGGGATATTTGTCTTCAATAACATGTCTTTTTTCAGACTTGTGGTGAAAAAAAGTCCAAAATACACATTTAGGTCTTGATTTTACTACACGTTGTCCGTTTGCGTCTGTAGATTTCTCATAAATTCATCAAAAGTTGTCGTTATAAATCATCCCTCTGCTCCGCGATCGCGATCTGCACCCTGTCATCACACACACCGTTAGAAAGCTATCTCTCTCCTGTACAATACTGCCGGATCCAAATATGGTCATTTCCTTTTTATCAGCAACCAATCGTGAAAGTAAAAGGGGGGATTTTACTCTAAATGCGCAATCTCATTGGCTGATGCTAAATCTTTAAAGCCCGTTTTCTCAAAATGACTGTTCTCTCTCACTCCAAGTCCGAAATCTCCAGTTCAGTAGCACCTATATACACCAAACTTTCCAGTCTAGTACCTAGTTATATTATGCAGACATTTACAGAGGGATTTGTAAATATATTATTCCTAGCCTGATTTATATAGCATTTTATTCCAAAAAACATGGCGAAAATCATCTTTTTAATGCTATTGGCAGTATATTCTGATTTACAGGATAACAAAAGTAGATATCCATAAATCCCTCTGTAATTTTTCCCCCATCTAATATGTAAACACAATGAAAAAATAATTTTGAACCTGGCTTTGTCCAATACTCAGATTTCGTTTTTTAAAATATATGCAAAATAGCGCATATTTAATTAGACAATGCCTCATTTGCATATTTAAACATTAAATTACAGAAAACTTGTAATACATTTTTTTCTAATATTAATGTTGGTAATCAACTGGCAAAGTTTCATGGTGATATCTGATAGTTAAAAAAATTACCCTATTCACCTGTAGTGTCTCGCCTTAAAAAAAAAAAAAAAAAGAGTCCCTGAGCTTCTTCAGAAAGCCTTTAAAAGTCTCTGAGATTCTTCAGAGAGCATGAAAGAGTTTGAGTTTTTTCAAAAGTTCTTCTTACTTTAAAAAAAAGACTCAATGAGCTTCTTCAGAAAGCCTTTAAAAGTCTCTGAGATTCTTCAGAGAGCATGAAAGAGTTTGAGTTTTTTCAAAAGTTCTTCTTAGTTTAAAAAAAAGACTCACTGAGCTTCTTCAGAAAGCCTTTAAAAGTCTCTGAGATTCTTCAGAGAGCATGAAAGAGTTTGAGTTTTTTCAAAAGTTCTTCTTAGTTTTCTTCATTAATGGTCTAACCTTTTAAATTGCCCAATTTTGGCAGCAGTTTTCGCTTACGGCCATACCACCTTGGTCACGCCCGATCTCGTCTGATCTCGGAAGCTAAGCAGGGTCGGGCCTGGTTAGTACGTGGATGGGAGACCGCCTGGGAATACCAGGTGCTGTAAGCATTTCTGATTTAAAAAAAAAAAAAAAAAAAGAGTCCCTGAGCTTCTTCAGAAAGCCTTTAAAAGTCTCTGAGATTCTTCAGAGAGCATGAAAGAGTTTGAGTTTTTTCAAAAGTTCTTCTTAGTTTAAAAAAAAGACTCACTGAGCTTCTTCAGAAAGCCTTTAAAAGTCTCTGAGATTCTTCAGAGAGCATGAAAGAGTTTGAGTTTTTTCAAAAGTTCTTCTGTTTTCTTCATTAATGGTCTAACCTTTTAAATAGGCCAATTTTGGCAGCAGTTTTCGCTTACGGCCATACCACCTTGGTCACGCCCGATCTTGTCTGATCTCGGAAGCTAAGCAGGGTCGGGCCTGGTTAGTACTTGGATGGGAGACCGCCTGGGAATACCAGGTGCTGTAAGCTTTTTTGATTAAAAAAAAAAAAAAAGAGTCCCTGAGCTTCTTCAGAAAGCCTTTAAAAGTCTCTGAGATTCTTCAGAGAGCATGAAAGAGTTTGAGTTTTTTCAAAAGTTCTTCTTACTTTAAAAAAAGACTCACTGAGCTTCTTCAGAAAGCTTTTAAAAGTCTCTGAGATTCTTCAGAGAGCATGAAAGAGTTTGAGTTTTTTCAAAAGTTCTTCTTAGTTTAAAAAAAAGACTCACTGAGCTTCTTCAGAAAGCCTTTAAAAGTCTCTGAGATTCTTCAGAGAGCATGAAAGAGTTTGAGTTTTTTCAAAAGTTCTTCTTAGTTTAAAAAAAAGACTCACTGAGCTTCTTCAGAAAGCCTTTAAAAGTCTCTGAGATTCTTCAGAGAGCATGAAAGAGTTTCAGTTTTTTCAAAAGTTCTTCTTAGTTTAAAAAAAAGACTCACTGAGCTTCTTCAGAAAGCCTTTAAAAGTCTCTGAGATTCTTCAGAGAGGTTGAAAGAGTTTGAGTTTTTTCAAAAGTTCTTCTTAGTTTTCTTCATTAATGGTCTAACCTTTTAAATAGCCCAATTTTGGCAGCAGTTTTCGCTTACGGCCATACCACCTTGGTCACGCCCGATCTCGTCTGATCTCGGAAGCTAAGCAGGGTCGGGCCTGGTTAGTACTTGGATGGGAGACCGCCTGGGAATACCAGGTGCTGTAAGCTTTTTTGATTAAAAAAAAAAGAGTCCCTGAGCTTCTTCAGAAAGCCTTTAAAAGTCTCTGAGATTCTTCAGAGAGCATGAAAGAGTTTGAGTTTTTTCAAAAGTTCTTCTTAGTTTAAAAAAAAGAGTCCCTGAGCTTTTTCAGAAAGCCTTTTAAAAGTCTCTGAGATTCTTCAGAGAGCATGAAAGAGTTTGAGTTTTTTCAAAAGTTCTTCTTAGTTTAAAAAAAAGACTCACTGAGCTTCTTCAGAAAGCCTTTAAAAGTCTCTGAGATTCTTCAGAGAGCATGAAAGAGTTTGAGTTTTTTCAAAAGTTCTTCTTACTTTAAAAAAAAGACTCACTGAGCTTCTTCAGAAAGCCTTTAAAAGTCTCTGAGATTCTTCAGAGAGCATGAAAGAGTTTGAGTTTTTTCAAAAGTTCTTCTTAGTTTAAAAAAAAGACTCACTGAGCTTCTTCAGAAAGCCTTTAAAAGTCTCTGAGATTCTTCAGAGAGCATGAAAGAGTTTGAGTTTTTTCAAAAGTTCTTCTTAGTTTTCTTCATTAATGGTCTAACCTTTTAAATTGCCCAATTTTGGCAGCAGTTTTCGCTTACGGCCATACCACCTTGGGCACGCCCGATCTCGTCTGATCCAGGAAGTGTGAGGTGGCAGTTTGGAGAGAAAGGCTCTCCTATTTTTTGTTTTTCTTTATTGTGATTTCATTTGATAATTCATTAAGTTACTAGCTGTCTTCTTAATTTAGTTTTGTTTAAACCTCAGACAGGTATTTTACTGTCTGAGGTTTTATTTATTTATTTATTTATTTTTCAAAATGACTGATACTATGGCTATGGAACAGGAACGGATATTAGACCAAGAGATTGAGGATAATGATTACACTGAAAGGAACAAAGAAAAGGACAATGGAAAAGATAAAGATGACAACGAAACATGGGCATCTGTGGTTTCGAGAAAGAAGAGAAATGGAGTTGAAATGGATAAAGGAAGGACTGAACAACAGAAGATACAAGGTAAAGAAAAGGATGATGTAAATGGTGAAAAGAGACAAGAGAAAAGTCAAAAAGATGAAATGATAAATAAGTTGAGAGGAAAAATGAGATACCAGAGAGAGTACAAAAAAGAAACAACGTTTACAATGAATGTGAAAAACCCAGAACAACTAACGGTTATGATGATAATTAAAGCTGTGGAGGACAAAACTGGATTGGGAAAATTATATGGACTAAGGAAAAAAACTGAATTTGAATATGAACTTACATTGGAGAAAGAGGAAGACTGTGAACAATTATTGGATGGAATACAAATAAATGGACAATGTTGTGAAATAACAAAACTTTGTGGAACGGAAAGGATGGTATCTTTTTTACAATTGCCAAACTATATTAATGATGAGGATGTTTTACAAAAACTGACAAGCTGGGGGGTTACACCGATACTTCCTCTGAGAAGAAGGTATTACCCTGGGACAATTGTAGCGGATGGAACAAGATTCATAAGAGTTAAATTTCCAAAAGACGTGGTGTCTCTGCCATATAACACAAGATTCGAAACGGAAGAAGGATGGCAGTTTTTCAGGGTGATTCATGATCACCAGGTGAAGACGTGTAGAATATGTGCAAGTGTGGATCATGAAAAAAAGGACTGTCCACAATTAATATGCAGAGAATGCCTGGAGCAGGGGCATTATGCGCGGGACTGCAAAGCCCCGCGGTGCCAAGGCTGCGGAAAGGCATTTCTCAGGTGCAGATGTGAAACATACGAAGAGGAACATGAGGAAATGGAGACGGAGACACTCAACGACGAGGTGAATGTGGAAGAGGATGATGAAGGAAGTGTACTACAACAAACACGTGGATTAATAATGGAGATACAGAGCAGAGAAGAAGGAGGAAGTAAAGACGAACGGGATGGAGAAGAAGAGACAGAAACGATGACAGAACTACAAATAATTGCAGATAAAGTTGAACAGGATGGGATGAAAAACAAAGAAGATGACAATGATGGACCAAAGGACAGTACAAACATAGATGAGGTAAGAGACACTAAGAATAAAACTATTGGTGGAAATGAAAGTGGGAAGAAAAACATTTTGAGTGGGGGGAGTAAACTAAAAACAACAGGACAAATTAACATTGAGAAGGTGATGGAGAAACAAAGAATAAGAAGAGAATCTAAAGAAAAAAAGAGGAAAAAAGCTGAAAGGACTGGACCAGGAGATGCGGTTTTGAAAGAGACTGAACCAAAGTGATGAGTTTTTTTGTTTGTTTCTATGTTACTTTTATTTTGTATATGAGTCAATTGAGCATAGTTTCAATCAATGCAAGGGGATTGTCAACTATGACTAAATTTGAGAATATTAATCATTTGACAAAGAAAAATGACATAATATGTATACAAGAGACAGGATGGAATGATGAAAAAACAAATGATTTGAAGAAAATATGGGACGGGGAATTTTTTTACAATAATGATCCTAATAGGAAAAAAGGAGTAGCAATTTTAATAAGAAGGGGTACAATACAAAAAGCAACAGTTATATTTACAGATAAGATAGGAAGGACATTGATGGTCAAGGTCGAAGGAAAAGAAGAAGAAATAACAATATGTAATATTCATGCACCAAATGAAGACCTAGAACGTGCTACTTTTTTTAAAGAAATGGATGTTCTAATAGAGAAATATAAATGTTCGATTTTAATTGGTGATTTTAATACTGTTTTAGAACGAATAGATGTGGAGGATTACATGGTGTATAGAGCAGATGTTGGGAGAAAAGAATTAAAGAAAGTTATGGGAAAACACAGATTTATAGATTCATGGAGGGAAAGAAACAGAGTAAAAAGAGAATATTCAAGAAGACAAATGGTAAACAAAGTTTTAAAACAAAGTAGAATTGATTTGGTATTATGTAACAGACATTTGGGAAGTTTCGTTACAAAAGTATTTTACAAAATGTTTAGTGGAAGTGATCATGATTTTTTAAATGTAATCATTGATTATAGTGGTGTAGAGAGAGGGCCAGGGGTGTGGGTTTTTAATACGGAACTTTTAAAAAATGACATTTATAAAATGGAAGTAGAAAATTATATAATAAATAATATTAATAATGTCCTATATGAAGAAGCAAAAAGTGTGTGGTGGGATAATTTAAAAATAGATATTAAAAAACTATCTATTGAATATTCAAAGAAAATGCAAAGAATAAAGAAAAGTAAAGAAAGATTATTAAACAAGGAATGGGAAGAAGAAATGAAAAAAGTGTCAGAAGGAAGGATGGATGGGAATAGAATAGTGATATTAGAAGAGAAATTGAAAAAAATAGAAGAGGCAAAGTGCATGGGAGCTAAAATAAGAAGTAGAGCGAAAAATACAGTAGAAGGAGAAAGGAGTACACATTTTTTTATGATTTGGAAAAAACAAGAAAACAAGCAGAAATGATAAAAAGTATTTCAAAAAACGGAAAGGTTGTGAAAGAAAAAGAAGGTATTTTAAATGAAGTGAAGGATTTTTATGCTATTTTATTTAAAAAAGATAAAATAAATGAGGAAGATGAAGAGTTTTTATTGAATCAAATTGAAACAAAAGTAAATGAAGAAGATAAGAAAATGTGTGATAAGGAAATAGAAGAAGAAGAAATAGATGAAGCTATAGATCAGATGAGTAATGGGAAAAGTTCAGGCCTAGATGGTTTACCAGCTGAATTTTATAAGGTTTTTAAGAATGTTTTAACGCCAATTTTGCATGATTTATTTATTGATATTTTTAAACAGAAAAAGTTAAGTGAAAGTATGAAGAAAAGAATAATTAAGATAATATATAAAAATAAAGGGGAAAGAGAAGAGCTTAAAAATTATAGACCATTGAGCATGTTAAATACTGATTACAAGATACTGGCCAAGATTTTAGCAAACAGACTGAAAAAAGTGATTCCAAACATTATAAAAACAAATCAAGCATATGGTGTTTTAAACCGTGATATATCGGATATAGTAACAAGTATTAGAGATTTAATGTGGTATATGAAAGAAAAAGGTAAAGAAGGATATTTGATTAGTATAGATCTGGAAAAGGCATTTGATAGAGTAGAGCACAAATATTTATTTGATATATTGGAACAATTTGGTTTTGGGGGAATTTTTATTGCATGGATGAAATGTTTTTATAATGATATTTTAAGTTGTATAAAAGTAAATGGGTTTTTAACAGATTTTATTAAGATATCAAGGTCAATAAGGCAGGGATGTCCATTATCAGCACTACTATACACTTTAGTTGCTGAGCCATTAGGACTTGCAATAAACAAAGAAAAACAGATACAAGGAATAGTTTTGGAAAATGAGGAAGTACATCAGAAAATATTTCAATATGCAGATGATACCACTTTGTTTTTAAAAGATGTTAAGAGTATTGAGAAGGCAATGTTAATATTGGGAAAATATTGTGGTGGAACAGGGGCTAAAGTCAATAATGATAAGACTGAATATATGAGAATGGGGAAGGTAGATATTTTAGGAAGACAATGGAACTTTAAAGAACAGAAGAATGAACTAAAAATTATAGGAATAACACTAGGAAGAGATGAAATTAGAACAAGAGATCTGGTTTGGGAGGAGACTATAGGAAAAATGGAAAAAAGACTAAACTTTTGGAAATAAAGACAATTATTTATAAAAGGGAAAGTATTGGTTTTAAACTCTCTTTTTTTATCTAAGATGTGGTATATTTTAAATGTGGTTAGTCTGCCAACACGGGTGTATAAAAGAATAAAAACATGTATTTTAAATTTTATGTGGGATGGTAAACCAGCTAAAATAGCTTATGACACAATTATTGGAGAGGTAGATAAGGGAGGTTTGGGACTGATAGATCCAATGATAAGAAAGCAAAGTTTGAGAATAAAGACTGTAAAAAAGTTTTTAAAAAAGGATTGATTTAATTTGGAAAAAAATAATGAGTTTTTATATAAATAAGTGTGGAAAAATGGGGGATGATTTTATATGGATGCATTTTAAGGACAATATGATAGAGGGGATACCGGAATTTTATAAAGAAGTTTTAAAAGCATGGAAAGGTTTCAAAGAAAATGTAAATATTGAGTTTAAAGGGAGAGAACAACTATTGAAGCAACCACTCTTTTTAAATCAACATATTATATTCAACAGAAACACCTTTTTTTATAAGAGTTGGTATTATGCAGGACTAAAACAAGTTAAAGACATTTTATATGAGGTAATACCAGGATTTTTACCTTTACAAGCAATCATAGACACATTAGAAGTAAATGAAGATATAGAAAATAAGCAATTGATAAAGGAGCAATATTTGAAAATAAAAGAAGCCATACCAGTAGAATGGATAAAAAATATTGAAGATAAAGTAAAAGTGTATGAAAATTTGAATGTATTTTTAAAAAGAAAAGATGAAAATATTTCTTTTAATGATTGTACTTTAAAAATGTTTTATGGTTGTTTATGTAAGTCTGTTTTTAAAATACCAAAAGCAATTGAGTATTGGGGAAAACTATTTGATAATTTTGATGCATCCAACATATGGAAAAATGTGAGAATTAATTTTAAGAGTCCTATGTTGGAAAATTTTGATTATTTATTAAGACACAATTGTATAAAGACAGACATGATATTGTGTAAAATAGGGTTGTTACAAGATGAAAAATGTAAAGTATGTATGGACAAAAAAAGAAGGTGTTATGCATTTGTTTGTAAATTGTAAAAAGTTAAATGGTTTTATGAAAATGTTAAAAAAGATAATACGTGATTTTTATTTGATAAAAGAATAATTTTAGAAGAATGGGAAACAACTTTTTTATTTGGTTTTAATGGTAAAGCAAAAAATAAGTTTGCTCTTAATTTTATGCTAACAGTTGCAAGATTTGCTATATGGAGAAGAAGGAATCTAATGAAACAAAAGAAAATAGAACTTCCAATAAGTGTGTTTTATAAGCAGATCTTGAGTGACGAATTGAAAGTTTTATATGATTATTTTAAAATGAACGAGAAAATGGAAATATTTGAAGAATGTATATTAAGAAATAATGCGTATATTGTTAAAACAAGTTATGGTTTTAAAGTTATATTGCCTGAAAATGTGTAAAGATGTTTTTTGCTTGTATATGTAATTGTTTTTGTCCTTGTTTTTGTATTTGTTCTTGTTCTTGTTTTGTTTTTAAATGAAAAATATTGTTATTAATTGAAATATTATAAAAAAAAAAAAAAAAAATCTCGTCTGATCTCGGAAGCTAAGCAGGGTCGGCCCTGGTTAGTACTTGGATGGGAGACCGCCTGGGAATACCAGGTGCTGTAAGCTTTTTTGATTTAAAAAAAATAAAATAAAATAAAAGAGTCCCTGAGCTTCTTCAGAAAGCCTTTAAAAGTCTCTGAGATTCTTCAGAGAGCATGAAAGAGTTTGAGTTTTTTCAAAAGTTCTTCTTACTTTAAAAAAAAGACTCACTGAGCTTCTTCAGAAAGCCTTTAAAAGTCTCTGAGATTCTTCAGAGAGCATGAAAGAGTTTGAGTTTTTTCAAAAGTTCTTCTTAGTTTAAAAAAAAGAGTCGCTGAGCTTCTTCAGAAAGCCTTTAAAAGTCTCTGAGATTCTTCAGAGAGCATGAAAGAGTTTGAGTTTTTTCAAAAGTTCTTCTTACTTTAAAAAAAAGACTCACTGAGCTTCTTCAGAAAGCCTTTAAAAGTCTCTGAGATTCTTCAGAGAGCATGAAAGAGTTTGAGTTTTTTCAAAAGTTCTTCTTAGTTTTCTTCATTAATGGTCTAACCTTTTAAATAGCCCAATTTTGGCAGCAGTTTTCGCTTACGGCCATACCACCTTGGTCACGCCCGATCTCGTCTGATCTCGGAAGCTAAGCAGGGTCGGGCCTGGTTAGTACTTGGATGGGAGACCGCCTGGGAATACCAGGTGCTGTAAGCTTTTTTGATTAAAAAAAAAAAAAAAGAGTCCCTGAGCTTCTTCAGAAAGCCTTTAAAAGTCTCTGAGATTCTTCAGAGAGCATGAAAGAGTTTGAGTTTTTTCAAAAGTTCTTCTTAGTTTAAAAAAAAAGACTCACTGAGCTTCTTCAGAAAGCCTTTAAAAGTCTCTGAGATTCTTCAGAGAGCATGAAAGAGTTTGAGTTTTTTCAAAAGTTCTTCTTAGTTTAAAAAAAAGACTCACTGAGCTTCTTCAGAAAGCCTTTAAAAGTCTCTGAGATTCTTCAGAGAGGTTGAAAGAGTTTGAGATTTTTCAAAAGTTCTTCTTAGTTTTCTTCATTAATGGTCTAACCTTTTAAATAGCCCAATTTTGGCAGCAGTTTTCGCTTACGGCCATACCACCTTGGTCACGCCCGATCTCGTCTGATCTCGGAAGCTAAGCAGGGTCGGGCCTGGTTAGTACTTGGATGGGAGACCGCCTGGGAATACCAGGTGCTGTAAGCTTTTTTGATTTAAAAAAAAAAGAGTCCCTGAGCTTCTTCAGAAAGCCTTTAAAAGTCTCTGAGATTCTTCAGAGAGCATGAAAGAGTTTGAGTTTTTTCAAAAGTTCTTCTTAGTTTAAAAAAAAAGACTCACTGAGCTTCTGCAGAAAGCCTTTAAAAGTCTCTGAGATTCTTCAGAGAGCATGAAAGAGTTTGAGTTTTTTCAAAAGTTCTTCTTAGTTTAAAAAAAAGACTCACTGAGCTTCTTCAGAAAGCCTTTAAAAGTCTCTGAGATTCTTCAGAGAGCATGAAAGAGTTTGAGTTTTTTCAAAAGTTCTTCTTAGTTTTCTTCATTAATGGTCTAACCTTTTAAATAGCCCAATTTTGGCAGCAGTTTTCGCTTACGGCCATACCACCTTGGTCACGCCCGATCTCGTCTGATCTCGGAAGCTAAGCAGGGTCGGGCCTGGTTAGTACTTGGATGGGAGACTCCCTGGGAATACCAGGTGCTGTAAGCTTTTTTGATTTAAAAAAAAAAAAAAAAAAAAAGAGTCCCTGAGCTTCTTCAGAAAGCCTTTAAAAGTCTCTGAGATTCTTCAGAGAGCATGAAGGAGTTTGAGTTTTTTCAAAAGTTCTTCTTAGTTTTCTTCATTAATGGTCTAACCTTTTAAATAGCCCAATTTTGGCAGCAGTTTTCGCTTACGGCCATACCACCTTGAGGGCGCCCTAGAGCAACCAGGAAGTAGTGTGGCAGTAGTGGGTGAGGAAGGCTCACCAAACGTGTTTCTGTGTTTTTTCGTTTGTTTTTGTCAGAATCAGTGTTTTTTTGTTAGTTTTTTTGTTTTGTTTTTTGTTTAAGCTAAATCCTCCCAACAGCATACGCTGTTTGGGAGGAATTTTGTCTGCGTGTTTTTCTTTGATGGATGGACAAAGGTTAACGGACATTGCAATGGCTGGAGTACCACGAGGGCGAAACGACCACGGACCGGACGAACAACAAAGAGATGGACAAGAACGGGGGAAAGAAGCGAGAAAGGAGAAAGCGAAAAGGATGTACAAAAAGGAAGCGACAATAACGGTGGATTTAAGAGATGAAAAAGAGGTGAGAGCGATGGATATCATAAAAGCAGTGACGGAGAAGATCGGAGAAGGAAAGATTTTGGCAGTGAGACCTAAACAAACAAATGAATATGAAGTTACACTTGAACGGGAGGAGGATACGGGATGCTTAATGGACGGATTGGATATTAAAGGAATGACATTCGAGGTAAAGAGTCTTCACAACAGGGACTATTTTGTCTCTTTTATGCACCTGCCGGCCTACACTGAGGATGCGGACATTTTTAATAAGCTGGAACAATGGGGAGTAATCCCAGTTTCTGTGGTGAAAAGGAGGTTTTATCCGGGCACAAATATAGAGGACGGCACACGCTTTTTAAAAGTAAGGTTCCCAAGGAAGGTGGCATCACTACCATACAGCACAAGACTGGAAACAGCTGAAGGACCACAATACTTCAGAGTGATGCACAGTCATCAGGTGAAAACCTGTCGACTGTGCATGAGCCCTGACCACGTGGTGAAAGACTGTCCAGATTTTAAGTGTTTTAAATGTGACGAGAAAGGCCACTTTGCAAGGAACTGCAACGCTGTTAAGTGCCCGGATTGCCGAGAGGTTCTCACTAAATGTGAATGCTGGACGGGGCGAGAGGAGGAAGAAGAGGAGCAGGTGAGCGGGCAGGTGCTAGAAAGAGACACAGAAAAGGAGCAAGAAGAAGAAAACGGAGGAAAGGAGACGAGTGAAATTACAGAAAATAAACAAAGTGAGGAACGGATGGACGATGAGTATAAACAGGGGGAACAAACACAACAAGAGGATAAAAACTGGACACAAATGGACATGAATGTAAGCTTGGAAAGTGAAGTAGACAGAGCAGACCAAAAGGACACGGAGCAGAATGTGGAAATGGAAAAGGAAGCGGAAAATGAAGAAGATGACAATGTAGTTCCATCAAATAAAAGGAGAAGATCAATACAGATAAAACCGAACACTGAAGGAGCGAGAAAAAGAGTGACTTTAAAAGGTGAGCAACAAAGTATAGATGAAAAGGAGCTGGTAAAGGACTCGGAGGAGAATGAATGAAAAGATGGATTTTAGCAATGTCTTTTTAAGAACTTTTTTTTGTGTCATGATTTTAAGAATGGTTACTTTTAATGCTAGAGGTTTAATGGACATGAGGAAATTTGAAAAAGTGAAGGAAATGTGTAAAAGAGAAGATGTGATAATGTTACAAGAGACTAACTGGAAAGACTTGCATATAAGTGAAATAAGAAAAAAATGGAATGGAGAGATTTTATACAACAACGGGGATGATAGATTTGGAAGAGGAGTTGCAGTACTGATAAGAGAAAATAGAGATATAAAATGTAAAGTAGTATATAAAGATAAAGTGGGGAAATGTATAGGTTTTGAAATGGAATATGAAGAGAACAATATACTTGTGGTAAATGTGCATGCACCACCGGAAGAGATTAAGAAGAGGGAATATTTTAATGGTTTAAGGGAACTTTTAAGGAAATATGAGGATATTGTTATTATGGGGGATTTTAATGTTGTTTTTAGTAAACTGGACATGGCTGAAGGAATGGTTTTTAAGACAGATACAGGAAGAAAAGAGTTAAAAGGGCTGATGGAAGAAAATGAATTGATTGATGTATGGAGGGAAAGAAATGAAAAGAGAAAAGAATTTTCAAGAAGACAAATTGTGGGGAATTTTATTTGTAAAACGAGAATTGATTTTATTTTATGTACACGGAATATGGAAAGCTATTTAGAAAAAATAAGATATGAAGAAACTAGTTTAAGTGATCACAAGCCTATTTTTATGCAAATTGATTGGGATACAGTGAAAAGAGGGCCGGGAGTATGGGTTTTAAACACAGGGATTTTAAAGAACGAAGACTATGTTTTAAGTGTACAGGAAATTATAACAAAGGAAAAAGAAAACGGAATGTATAGAGAAGACAAAAGAATTTGGTGGGAAAATGTGAAGTATTTAATCAAAAATTTTAGCATAAAATATTGTGGGATAATTCAGAGATGTAAAAAGGGTAAAGAAAGAGACATACGAGAACAACTAGAAAAGGAATTGAACATGAATGAAAAAGATATACAAAAATTAAAAGAAATAGAGGGAAAACTGAAAGAAATAGAAGAGAAGAAATATAATGGGGCACGATTAAGAAGTAAAGCAAAGTATACAGTGGAAGGAGAGAAATGTACTAAGTTTTTTTTTGATTTGGAAAGAAGAAGGGGAATTTCACAAACAATTAAAAGAATACAAAGGGAAGATGGAGAGATAGTGGAAACAAATGAAGAGATACTAAAAGCAATAAAAGCATACTATGGAAAGCTATTCAAAGCAGAAGGAGTAAAGGAGGAAGAAAAACTATAGAATTATTGAAACAAATAAAGACCAAAGTAGGAGAGGATGACAAAAAAGAGTGTGACCTAGAGATAAGAGAAGAAGAGATAAAAAGAGCAATAAGTGAACTGAATAAAAGGAAAAGCCCAGGTATTGACGGTTTAGGGAATGAATTTTATATAACTTTTAAGGATTTTTTAACCGGTATTTTAAAAGAAGTATATGAAGAGACTTTTAAGAAAGATGAAATGAATCAGAGAATGGGGATGGGATTAATTAAGTTGATATATAAAAGAAAAGGAGAAAAAGCAGATTTAAAAAATTATAGACCCATCACAATGTTGAACACAGATTTGAAAATTTTAACAAAAGTTTTAGCCAACAGATTGAAAGAGGTAATGCCAACCATAATCAAAACAAATCAAGTATATGGAGTGAAAGGGAAGGATATAGCAGACACAACAATAAGTATAATAGATAGAATAAGGTATATGAAAGAAAAAAATAAGGATGTATATGTTATTAGTTTGGATTTTGAAAAGGCCTTCGACAGAGTAGAACATGACTATTTATTTGAGATTTTAAGTGGGTATGGGTTTGGGGAAAGTTTTATCAAATGGATTAAAATTTTATATAAAGGAGCAATAACAAGAGTAAAATGTAATGGGTTTTTAACAGAATGTTTTAAATTAACTAGGTCAATAAGACAAGGATGTCCACTATCAGCACTTTTATATTCACTGGTTGCAGAACCTTTGGGATTAGCTGTTAAAAGAGATAAAGAAGTAAAAGGGATAGACATTGAAGAGAGTGGGGAAAATGAAAACATGTTTCAATACGCAGACGATACAACAATAATGGTTAAGGATATAAACAGTGTTAAAAAAGCAATGGAAGTGGTACAGACGTTTTGTAGGGGATCAGGGAGCAAGATAAATGAAGAGAAAACAGTATATATGAGATTTGGAGGGGCGAGTGTTTTAGCAAATGATTTTAAGTTTAAAGAATCAAAGGAAATAAAGATCCTAGGTGTTTTAATAGGGAAAGACGAAAAATATGTTAAAGTAGTAATGTGGGAAGAAATACTAGGAGGAATTGAAAGAAGGTTAAATTTTTGGAAATTGAGGACTTTAAGTTTAAAGGGGAAGGTTTTGATTGTAAATGTTTTAATGGTAGCAAAGTTGTGGTATGTTTTATATGTGACTTCTATGCCGATGTGGGTGGAAAAAAGGCTGAAGAAATGTTTTCTGGATTTTATATGGGATGGAAAACCTCCAAGAATTGCATACAAAACTATAATAGGAGAAGTTGGAAAGGGAGGGATGGGATTGATAGATGTGGAACAAAGAAAAAATAGCTTAAGAGTTAAAGTAATAAAAAAGTATCTGGATGAGAAAATTAAAACAACGTGGAAAAAGACGATGGAATATTTTTTAAATAAATGTGGGAATTTTAATTTGGGAGATAATATTTTATGGATGAAAACTAAGAATTGGACGGTGAAAGGAATGCCAGATTTTTACAGAGAATTGATGAGTGCTTGGGGGAAATTTTTAACTATTGTTAATTTTAATCCTCAAGGTAGAGAGAGCATTTAAACCAGCCTTTATTCTTAAACAGCGGCATTTTAAATCAGGGGAATGTGATTTTTTTAAAGAAATGGTGGGATGTTGGGATCACAAGAGTTAGAGATATTTTATATGAATTTAAAGAGGGATTTTTACCATTACAGTATATAATAGATACAATGGAAGTGGCAAAAGAGGATTTTAATGAACAAGAACTACAAAATAAGTATGAAATAATGAAAGAAGCAATACCCAAAGAGTGGATAAAAAGAATAGAAGATATGGAAGAAGAGAAACAAGGGAAAAAAGTGAATGTAAAGTTGGGAGAAAAACGATATGCTTTTAATGAATGTACTGTGAAACTGTTTTACTGTTTTTTTAGAGATGGGGTTTTCAGAAAACCAAAAGTCAATGAGTACTGGGTACAGAAATACAAAGATCTAAAAGAAGAGGATGTATGGAATAACATGAAAGGTACAATGATAGACGCAAAATTGGAGAGTTTTGAATATTT
>NW_027508767.1:1607500-1667500 GCF_051911475.1 Siphateles boraxobius
CAAAGTAGAATAGATTTATTATTATGCGAGAGAAAAGACCTATACAATGTATCAAAAGCAGTGTATAAAATGTATAGTGAAAGTGATCATGATTTTTTATGGATAACGATGGATTTTAATGAGGTTATCAAAGGGAAGGGGACATGGATGTTAAATACAGAACTTTTAAAAATGGGAACTTACAGAATAGAAATAGAAAGTATAATAATAAGTAGTATAAACGATGAGATGTATGAAAAGGAGAAACGTTTTTGGTGGGATTGCTTGAAAAACAGAATAAAGAGGTTTTCGATACATTACTCTAAAAAAGTACAGAGAGCTAAAAGATTTACAGAAAACAAAGTTAAAAAAGAATGGGATGAAGAAATGAGGAAAATAACTGGTGGAGAGAAAAACATTGATAAGATAATAGAACTACAAGAAAAAATGAAGAATATAGAGGGAGAAAAGTGTAAGGGTGCAATAATAAGGAGCAGAGCCAAAAACATAATAGAAGGAGAAAGAAGTACTAAATATTTTTATGAATTAGAGAAAAATAGGCAGAAAGCAGACATAATTAAAAATATTAACACACAAGATGGAAGGACAGTGGAAGATAAAGAAGGAATATTAAATGAAATTAAAAGATATTACAAGGATCTATTTACGGAAAATGAGGTAAGTGCAGATGATGAGGGTTTCTTATTAGACAAAATCAAAAGTAAAGTGAACAGGGAAGACAGAGAAATGTGTGAGAGCAATATTACGGAGGAGGAAATAGAAACAGCAATTGATCAGTTAAGGAATGGTAAAACTCCAGGAATAGATGGTTTATCAGCGGAATTTTATAAGGTTTTTAAAAATATCCTATGTCCAATATTAAATGAAATATTTATTGATATTATGGAGAAGGGTGAATTAACGCAAAGTATGAAGAGGGGAGTAGTTAAGTTAATATACAAAAGAAAGGGGGAAAGAGGGGATTTAAAAAATTATAGACCACTTAGTATGTTGAACACCGATTATAAAATATTAACGAAAGTATTAGCCAATAGATTAAAAAAAGTTGTGCCTAATATAATCACAACTAATCAAGCATATGCTGTTTTAAATAGAGATATTTCTGATATAACTAATAGTATAAGAGATTTGATATGGTATATGAGGGATGCAAAAGAAAATGGTTATATAATAAGTGTAGATTTGGAAAAAGCGTTTGATAGGGTGGAGCATAAATATTTGATGCATGCAATGGAGAGGTTTGGATTTGGTAAGAATTTTATTAAATGGATAAAATGTATATATACAGACATTACAAGTTGTGTTAAAGTGAATGGGTTTTTAACTGAAGATTTTAAAGTAACGAGATCTATCCGACAAGGATGTCCTATGTCGCCATTTTTATATACTATAGTGTCTGAAACTTTGGGACAGGCAATAGAAATGCAAAAAAGTATAAAAGGAATAGTGATAAAAGGAGAAAAAACAGAACACAAGATATATCAGTATGCTGATGATACAACGTTGTTTATTAAAGACATTAAAAGTGTAGAAAAAGTGATGGAGGTTTTTGGGAAATATTGTGGGGGAACCGGGGCAAAAGTTAATAAAGAAAAAACGACATATATGAGGATTGGGGAAATGAACGAGTTACCAGTCAAAATTCCATTTAAAGAACAGAAAGAAAGTATGAAAATTTTAGGGATAAGAGTTGGAGAAAATGAATGTGTATTAAGGAAGTTGGTATGGGAGGAGGTTATACAAGGAATGGAAAAAAGGTTGAATTTTTGGCGATTAAGAGGATTGTTTTTAAAAGGGAAGGTTTTGGTTTTGAATTCTTTGTTTTTATCTAAAATGTGGTATGTTTTGGGATCTGTAAGCATGCCATTAGAAGTATATAAAAAAATAAAAAGTTTAATGCTTAATTTCTTATGGGAAAGCAAACCGGCAAAAATTGCATATGATACTCTAATTGGGAAAGTTGAGGAAGGAGGGCTAGGACTGTTGGATCCTTTAATGAGAATGAAGAGCATAAGAATAAAATTAATTAAAAAATATTGGAATGATGATAAATATGCTTGGAAAGAAGTAATGAGTTTCTTTTTAAACCAATGTGGACAAATAGGAGATGATGTTTTATGGATGAAATTAAAAGAACATATGATGAATAGAATTCCAGAATATTATAAAGAAGTCTTAAGAGCATGGGGAGAGTATGGAAAGCATGTTGTTTGTACATCTTTGAATAAAGATGAGATTTTAAGACAACCACTGTTTTTAAACAAATCACTTAAGGTAGTTGGTCACACAATATTTTTTAAAAAGTGGTATAATGCAGGGTTGAGACAAATTAAAGATATCATGTATGAAGTGGTACCTGGTTTTCTGCCGACACAAGGGATAAGAGATGCAATTGAAGAAAATTATGAAGAAGAAAGTAATTTAGTTTTAGAAGATCAATATGGGAAAATGAAAGAGATAATACCAAAAGAATGGATTAAGGTTTTGGAAGGGAAACCAGGAACAAGTGCAGGTGATAGAATGGAGGTTAGTGTTGAAATCAATAACGAACAACATGCTTTTAATGAATTAAAATTAAGTTTTTTTTATTCCTGTTTTTGTAAAGATGTTTTTAAGAAGCCAAAAGCAGAAGAGTATTGGCATAGACTATATTCTAATTTGGTAACAAAAGAATTATGGCAAACTCTAAGATCATGGTGGAAAAGTCCTATTTTAGAGAATTTTGATTTTTTGTTAAGACATAATTGTTTGTGGAATGAAATGAGACTGTGTAAGATTGGTGCAGCAATGGATGCAAAATGCAAAGTTTGTACAATAGAAGATGAAGGAGTATTACATTTATTTTTTAAATGTATAAAGTTGAAATGCTTTATTAAAAAATTGAAAGTAATGGTTAGAAAATTGGGAGTAGAAGACAAAGTAATTGATGAGAATTGGGAAACATTATTTTTGTTTGGGTTTAAAGGTAAAGCCAATAATGTTAGCTTTTTAAATATGATATTGGCAGTTGCAAGATTAATAGTTTGGAAAAGAAGGAACATAGTAAAAGAAAAAAAGGGGAGTGTTTCAGTATGTATACTTTTCAAGCAAAGGATGCTTTTTATTCTTCAAGCATTATATGATTATTTTAAAATGGAAGTGAAAGAAGAGGTTTTTGACAAGAATTTTGTACAGAATAACCCGTTTGTGGAAAAAACATGGTTTCATTTCAATGTAAAATTGCCTGCATGTGATTCAGATTGTTCTTAAATGTAATGTAAATATTTTATAATATAAAAAAAATAAAAAAAAAATAAAAAAAAGTCACGCCCGATCTCGTCTGATCTCGGAAGCTAAGCAGGGTCGGGCCTGGTTAGTACTTGGATGGGAGACCGCCTGGGAATACCAGGTGCTGTAAGCTTTTTTGATTTAAAAAAAAAAAAAGAGTCCCTGAGCTTCTTCAGA
The DNA here is from genome assembly GCF_051911475.1 of Siphateles boraxobius. NCBI lineage: Eukaryota > Metazoa > Chordata > Actinopteri > Cypriniformes > Leuciscidae > Siphateles > Siphateles boraxobius. The sequence goes on from NW_027508767.1 coordinate 1,610,945, forward strand.
AAGCCTTTAAAAGTCTCTGAGATTCTTCAGAGAGCATGAAAGAGTTTGAGTTTTTTCAAAAGTTCTTCTTAGTTTTCTTCATTAATGGTCTAACCTTTTAAATAGCCCAATTTTGGCAGCAGTTTTCGCTTACGGCCATACCACCTTGGTCACGCCCGATTTTGGTACAGTCCAGGAAGTGATTCAAGGTAGTAGAAGAGAGAGGCTCTTCAAGCATTATTTTGTTTTATTTATTTTGATTTAACTGGAAAAGTGGTGAAGTAGTATTATCCTTTGCTGAGAAGTTTTACTGAAGCCCCAAACAGTGATTACTGTTTGGGGTTTAAGACTTTGGGAAGGATGGATTTAATGGTACAAACACACGGACAAGGCAAACGAGTCAAGATGGATGACAAGGACGACGATGATAGGATTACAAATATGGATGAAAGAAACACAAAGGAGGACTTTGGGGAGACATCATGGGCAACAGTGGTTTCAAGAGGGAAGCAGCAAAGGAACATTAGTAATTTAGAAAGGACACCGGATCTGCAATCAACTAAAGGTACAGAAAGTGCAAAAGGAACAGAGGAAAGCAGATTGAGGATTTCACAAAGACAAGAAATGGTTAACAGACTTAAAAAACAAGTAAGATATCAAAGACAATATAAGAAAGAAGCGACATTAACCCTGATTTTGGAAGACATTGAAACTACAACAATAGCAATGATAATCAAGGCAGTGGAAAATGAAGCTGGAATTGGCAAACTCATTGGGTTAAGGAGAAAACTAAACAATGAATTTGAAAAGACCATGGAAGATGAGAGAGACTGTAAAGGTTTGCTGGATGGGATGATGATTAATGGACAAAAATGCGAAGTGAGGAAGCTGTGTGCCATGGAAAGAATGGTGTCTTTTTTGAATATGCCAAGTTATATTGAAGATGAAGACATCGTTAATAAGCTGATCATGTGGGGTGTTACTCCCATCCTTCCTATAAGAAGAAGGTACTATCCAGGGACTACGGTAGCAGATGGAACGCGTTTTTTAAAAGTTAAGTTTCCGAAGGAGGTGACATCTTTACCGTACAACACCAAATTTATGACTGAGGAAGGAGCACAGTTTTTTAGAGTAATACATGACCATCAAGTAAAGACATGCAGGATTTGTGCAAGCACGGAACACCAGAAGAAGGATTGCACTTTATACACGTGCAGAGATTGTCTTGAGCAGGGGCATTATGCGCGGGACTGTAAAGCACCGCGGTGCCAAGGCTGCAGAAAGGCAATAAAGAGATGCACATGTGAGAAGGATGAAGAAAGAAGTGAAGAAGAAGGAATGGAGATACAGGAGGAGAGTGGAGACCCTGCAAGTGAAGGGAGTAATGAAGCGTCGGAGCAGGAAAAAAGAGTTGAAGTTGAACAAAATGAAGATGAAGATGGAAGTCAGGATGAAGAGACCGACGCAGAGAACGAAAACCTAACTAAGGTGGATTTACTTGAAAATCGAGAGCATGCGGAGGACAGTGAACAATATGATAAAAAAGGACAAAGTGAAGAAGGACCGGAAGACAAAGAAACCAAAATATTGAGTGAGGTAAGAGAAGGAGAAATGGGTGAAAGGAGCAATGGAGTTAAAAGTAAAGGGAAAGTAAACTTGAGCAGAGGTACAAAATCAAAACTTAAAGATGCAAGTATAAACATTGAACAGGTACTGAAAAAACAAAAGATAAGAAGAGAAAAATTAATGGGGAAGATAGAGAAGGAGAAAGAGAAGAAAAGAGAATTAAGACTTGCATTACTAGAGGAAGTTAACAAATGATTGATGGCTGGATTTTTGTATTTTCTTGTTTATTTTGTATTTTTTTTATTATTATTATTTTTTGTGCGAATGAGTTCATTATGTTTTGTATCATTGAATGCAAGGGGTTTAACAAAAATTCAGAAAATGGAGAATTTGATGGTTTTGACCAAAAAGTGTGATGTATTATGTTTACAAGAGACGTATTGGGATGATGAAATAGGTAATGAAATGAGGAAATTATGGGATGGTGAAATATATATGAATTGTGATTTGTCGAGGAAGAGGGGTGTAGCAATATTAATTAAAAGAGGGATATTTGAGGAAAACAAAATAGAATATAAAGACACAAGGTGTCGAATAATAATGATTAAATTAGTATACAAAGGGAGAGAAATAAAAGTGTGTAACATTCATGCAGCGAATGAGGAAAGTGAAAAGTTTGATTTCTATAAAAGACTAAGTATTATAATGGAGAAACAAGAAAATATTTTCCTGGTAGGGGATTTTAATACAGTGCTGCAGAGAATTGATATAGATGAGTCAATGGTTTTTAGAGCTGATAGAGGGCGAAATGCATTATATAATATGATGAGGAAATACGATTTGGTTGATGTGTGGAGAGAGAGTAATGGTTTTAAAAGGGATTACTCACGAAGGCAAATTGTTGAGGGAGACTTAAAGCAAAGTAGAATAGATTTATTATTATGCGAGAGAAAAGACCTATACAATGTATCAAAAGCAGTGTATAAAATGTATAGTGAAAGTGATCATGATTTTTTATGGATAACGATGGATTTTAATGAGGTTATCAAAGGGAAGGGGACATGGATGTTAAATACAGAACTTTTAAAAATGGGAACTTACAGAATAGAAATAGAAAGTATAATAATAAGTAGTATAAACGATGAGATGTATGAAAAGGAGAAACGTTTTTGGTGGGATTGCTTGAAAAACAGAATAAAGAGGTTTTCGATACATTACTCTAAAAAAGTACAGAGAGCTAAAAGATTTACAGAAAACAAAGTTAAAAAAGAATGGGATGAAGAAATGAGGAAAATAACTGGTGGAGAGAAAAACATTGATAAGATAATAGAACTACAAGAAAAAATGAAGAATATAGAGGGAGAAAAGTGTAAGGGTGCAATAATAAGGAGCAGAGCCAAAAACATAATAGAAGGAGAAAGAAGTACTAAATATTTTTATGAATTAGAGAAAAATAGGCAGAAAGCAGACATAATTAAAAATATTAACACACAAGATGGAAGGACAGTGGAAGATAAAGAAGGAATATTAAATGAAATTAAAAGATATTACAAGGATCTATTTACGGAAAATGAGGTAAGTGCAGATGATGAGGGTTTCTTATTAGACAAAATCAAAAGTAAAGTGAACAGGGAAGACAGAGAAATGTGTGAGAGCAATATTACGGAGGAGGAAATAGAAACAGCAATTGATCAGTTAAGGAATGGTAAAACTCCAGGAATAGATGGTTTATCAGCGGAATTTTATAAGGTTTTTAAAAATATCCTATGTCCAATATTAAATGAAATATTTATTGATATTATGGAGAAGGGTGAATTAACGCAAAGTATGAAGAGGGGAGTAGTTAAGTTAATATACAAAAGAAAGGGGGAAAGAGGGGATTTAAAAAATTATAGACCACTTAGTATGTTGAACACCGATTATAAAATATTAACGAAAGTATTAGCCAATAGATTAAAAAAAGTTGTGCCTAATATAATCACAACTAATCAAGCATATGCTGTTTTAAATAGAGATATTTCTGATATAACTAATAGTATAAGAGATTTGATATGGTATATGAGGGATGCAAAAGAAAATGGTTATATAATAAGTGTAGATTTGGAAAAAGCGTTTGATAGGGTGGAGCATAAATATTTGATGCATGCAATGGAGAGGTTTGGATTTGGTAAGAATTTTATTAAATGGATAAAATGTATATATACAGACATTACAAGTTGTGTTAAAGTGAATGGGTTTTTAACTGAAGATTTTAAAGTAACGAGATCTATCCGACAAGGATGTCCTATGTCGCCATTTTTATATACTATAGTGTCTGAAACTTTGGGACAGGCAATAGAAATGCAAAAAAGTATAAAAGGAATAGTGATAAAAGGAGAAAAAACAGAACACAAGATATATCAGTATGCTGATGATACAACGTTGTTTATTAAAGACATTAAAAGTGTAGAAAAAGTGATGGAGGTTTTTGGGAAATATTGTGGGGGAACCGGGGCAAAAGTTAATAAAGAAAAAACGACATATATGAGGATTGGGGAAATGAACGAGTTACCAGTCAAAATTCCATTTAAAGAACAGAAAGAAAGTATGAAAATTTTAGGGATAAGAGTTGGAGAAAATGAATGTGTATTAAGGAAGTTGGTATGGGAGGAGGTTATACAAGGAATGGAAAAAAGGTTGAATTTTTGGCGATTAAGAGGATTGTTTTTAAAAGGGAAGGTTTTGGTTTTGAATTCTTTGTTTTTATCTAAAATGTGGTATGTTTTGGGATCTGTAAGCATGCCATTAGAAGTATATAAAAAAATAAAAAGTTTAATGCTTAATTTCTTATGGGAAAGCAAACCGGCAAAAATTGCATATGATACTCTAATTGGGAAAGTTGAGGAAGGAGGGCTAGGACTGTTGGATCCTTTAATGAGAATGAAGAGCATAAGAATAAAATTAATTAAAAAATATTGGAATGATGATAAATATGCTTGGAAAGAAGTAATGAGTTTCTTTTTAAACCAATGTGGACAAATAGGAGATGATGTTTTATGGATGAAATTAAAAGAACATATGATGAATAGAATTCCAGAATATTATAAAGAAGTCTTAAGAGCATGGGGAGAGTATGGAAAGCATGTTGTTTGTACATCTTTGAATAAAGATGAGATTTTAAGACAACCACTGTTTTTAAACAAATCACTTAAGGTAGTTGGTCACACAATATTTTTTAAAAAGTGGTATAATGCAGGGTTGAGACAAATTAAAGATATCATGTATGAAGTGGTACCTGGTTTTCTGCCGACACAAGGGATAAGAGATGCAATTGAAGAAAATTATGAAGAAGAAAGTAATTTAGTTTTAGAAGATCAATATGGGAAAATGAAAGAGATAATACCAAAAGAATGGATTAAGGTTTTGGAAGGGAAACCAGGAACAAGTGCAGGTGATAGAATGGAGGTTAGTGTTGAAATCAATAACGAACAACATGCTTTTAATGAATTAAAATTAAGTTTTTTTTATTCCTGTTTTTGTAAAGATGTTTTTAAGAAGCCAAAAGCAGAAGAGTATTGGCATAGACTATATTCTAATTTGGTAACAAAAGAATTATGGCAAACTCTAAGATCATGGTGGAAAAGTCCTATTTTAGAGAATTTTGATTTTTTGTTAAGACATAATTGTTTGTGGAATGAAATGAGACTGTGTAAGATTGGTGCAGCAATGGATGCAAAATGCAAAGTTTGTACAATAGAAGATGAAGGAGTATTACATTTATTTTTTAAATGTATAAAGTTGAAATGCTTTATTAAAAAATTGAAAGTAATGGTTAGAAAATTGGGAGTAGAAGACAAAGTAATTGATGAGAATTGGGAAACATTATTTTTGTTTGGGTTTAAAGGTAAAGCCAATAATGTTAGCTTTTTAAATATGATATTGGCAGTTGCAAGATTAATAGTTTGGAAAAGAAGGAACATAGTAAAAGAAAAAAAGGGGAGTGTTTCAGTATGTATACTTTTCAAGCAAAGGATGCTTTTTATTCTTCAAGCATTATATGATTATTTTAAAATGGAAGTGAAAGAAGAGGTTTTTGACAAGAATTTTGTACAGAATAACCCGTTTGTGGAAAAAACATGGTTTCATTTCAATGTAAAATTGCCTGCATGTGATTCAGATTGTTCTTAAATGTAATGTAAATATTTTATAATATAAAAAAAATAAAAAAAAAATAAAAAAAAGTCACGCCCGATCTCGTCTGATCTCGGAAGCTAAGCAGGGTCGGGCCTGGTTAGTACTTGGATGGGAGACCGCCTGGGAATACCAGGTGCTGTAAGCTTTTTTGATTTAAAAAAAAAAAAAGAGTCCCTGAGCTTCTTCAGAAAGCCTTTAAAAGTCTCTGAGATTCTTCAGAGAGCATGAAAGAGTTTGAGTTTTTTCAAAAGTTCTTCTTAGTTTTCTTCATTAATGGTCTAACCTTTTAAATAGCCCAATTTTGGCAGCAGTTTTCGCTTACGGCCATACCACCTTGGTCACGCCCGATTTTGGTACAGTCCAGGAAGTGATTCAAGGTAGTAGAAGAGAGAGGCTCTTCAAGCATTATTTTGTTTTATTTATTTTGATTTAACTGGAAAAGTGGTGAAGTAGTATTATCCTTTGCTGAGAAGTTTTACTGAAGCCCCAAACAGTGATTACTGTTTGGGGTTTAAGACTTTGGGAAGGATGGATTTAATGGTACAAACACACGGACAAGGCAAACGAGTCAAGATGGATGACAAGGACGACGATGATAGGATTACAAATATGGATGAAAGAAACACAAAGGAGGACTTTGGGGAGACATCATGGGCAACAGTGGTTTCAAGAGGGAAGCAGCAAAGGAACATTAGTAATTTAGAAAGGACACCGGATCTGCAATCAACTAAAGGTACAGAAAGTGCAAAAGGAACAGAGGAAAGCAGATTGAGGATTTCACAAAGACAAGAAATGGTTAACAGACTTAAAAAACAAGTAAGATATCAAAGACAATATAAGAAAGAAGCGACATTAACCCTGATTTTGGAAGACATTGAAACTACAACAATAGCAATGATAATCAAGGCAGTGGAAAATGAAGCTGGAATTGGCAAACTCATTGGGTTAAGGAGAAAACTAAACAATGAATTTGAAAAGACCATGGAAGATGAGAGAGACTGTAAAGGTTTGCTGGATGGGATGATGATTAATGGACAAAAATGCGAAGTGAGGAAGCTGTGTGCCATGGAAAGAATGGTGTCTTTTTTGAATATGCCAAGTTATATTGAAGATGAAGACATCGTTAATAAGCTGATCATGTGGGGTGTTACTCCCATCCTTCCTATAAGAAGAAGGTACTATCCAGGGACTACGGTAGCAGATGGAACGCGTTTTTTAAAAGTTAAGTTTCCGAAGGAGGTGACATCTTTACCGTACAACACCAAATTTATGACTGAGGAAGGAGCACAGTTTTTTAGAGTAATACATGACCATCAAGTAAAGACATGCAGGATTTGTGCAAGCACGGAACACCAGAAGAAGGATTGCACTTTATACACGTGCAGAGATTGTCTTGAGCAGGGGCATTATGCGCGGGACTGTAAAGCACCGCGGTGCCAAGGCTGCAGAAAGGCAATAAAGAGATGCACATGTGAGAAGGATGAAGAAAGAAGTGAAGAAGAAGGAATGGAGATACAGGAGGAGAGTGGAGACCCTGCAAGTGAAGGGAGTAATGAAGCGTCGGAGCAGGAAAAAAGAGTTGAAGTTGAACAAAATGAAGATGAAGATGGAAGTCAGGATGAAGAGACCGACGCAGAGAACGAAAACCTAACTAAGGTGGATTTACTTGAAAATCGAGAGCATGCGGAGGACAGTGAACAATATGATAAAAAAGGACAAAGTGAAGAAGGACCGGAAGACAAAGAAACCAAAATATTGAGTGAGGTAAGAGAAGGAGAAATGGGTGAAAGGAGCAATGGAGTTAAAAGTAAAGGGAAAGTAAACTTGAGCAGAGGTACAAAATCAAAACTTAAAGATGCAAGTATAAACATTGAACAGGTACTGAAAAAACAAAAGATAAGAAGAGAAAAATTAATGGGGAAGATAGAGAAGGAGAAAGAGAAGAAAAGAGAATTAAGACTTGCATTACTAGAGGAAGTTAACAAATGATTGATGGCTGGATTTTTGTATTTTCTTGTTTATTTTGTATTTTTTTTATTATTATTATTTTTTGTGCGAATGAGTTCATTATGTTTTGTATCATTGAATGCAAGGGGTTTAACAAAAATTCAGAAAATGGAGAATTTGATGGTTTTGACCAAAAAGTGTGATGTATTATGTTTACAAGAGACGTATTGGGATGATGAAATAGGTAATGAAATGAGGAAATTATGGGATGGTGAAATATATATGAATTGTGATTTGTCGAGGAAGAGGGGTGTAGCAATATTAATTAAAAGAGGGATATTTGAGGAAAACAAAATAGAATATAAAGACACAAGGTGTCGAATAATAATGATTAAATTAGTATACAAAGGGAGAGAAATAAAAGTGTGTAACATTCATGCAGCGAATGAGGAAAGTGAAAAGTTTGATTTCTATAAAAGACTAAGTATTATAATGGAGAAACAAGAAAATATTTTCCTGGTAGGGGATTTTAATACAGTGCTGCAGAGAATTGATATAGATGAGTCAATGGTTTTTAGAGCTGATAGAGGGCGAAATGCATTATATAATATGATGAGGAAATACGATTTGGTTGATGTGTGGAGAGAGAGTAATGGTTTTAAAAGGGATTACTCACGAAGGCAAATTGTTGAGGGAGACTTAAAGCAAAGTAGAATAGATTTATTATTATGCGAGAGAAAAGACCTATACAATGTATCAAAAGCAGTGTATAAAATGTATAGTGAAAGTGATCATGATTTTTTATGGATAACGATGGATTTTAATGAGGTTATCAAAGGGAAGGGGACATGGATGTTAAATACAGAACTTTTAAAAATGGGAACTTACAGAATAGAAATAGAAAGTATAATAATAAGTAGTATAAACGATGAGATGTATGAAAAGGAGAAACGTTTTTGGTGGGATTGCTTGAAAAACAGAATAAAGAGGTTTTCGATACATTACTCTAAAAAAGTACAGAGAGCTAAAAGATTTACAGAAAACAAAGTTAAAAAAGAATGGGATGAAGAAATGAGGAAAATAACTGGTGGAGAGAAAAACATTGATAAGATAATAGAACTACAAGAAAAAATGAAGAATATAGAGGGAGAAAAGTGTAAGGGTGCAATAATAAGGAGCAGAGCCAAAAACATAATAGAAGGAGAAAGAAGTACTAAATATTTTTATGAATTAGAGAAAAATAGGCAGAAAGCAGACATAATTAAAAATATTAACACACAAGATGGAAGGACAGTGGAAGATAAAGAAGGAATATTAAATGAAATTAAAAGATATTACAAGGATCTATTTACGGAAAATGAGGTAAGTGCAGATGATGAGGGTTTCTTATTAGACAAAATCAAAAGTAAAGTGAACAGGGAAGACAGAGAAATGTGTGAGAGCAATATTACGGAGGAGGAAATAGAAACAGCAATTGATCAGTTAAGGAATGGTAAAACTCCAGGAATAGATGGTTTATCAGCGGAATTTTATAAGGTTTTTAAAAATATCCTATGTCCAATATTAAATGAAATATTTATTGATATTATGGAGAAGGGTGAATTAACGCAAAGTATGAAGAGGGGAGTAGTTAAGTTAATATACAAAAGAAAGGGGGAAAGAGGGGATTTAAAAAATTATAGACCACTTAGTATGTTGAACACCGATTATAAAATATTAACGAAAGTATTAGCCAATAGATTAAAAAAAGTTGTGCCTAATATAATCACAACTAATCAAGCATATGCTGTTTTAAATAGAGATATTTCTGATATAACTAATAGTATAAGAGATTTGATATGGTATATGAGGGATGCAAAAGAAAATGGTTATATAATAAGTGTAGATTTGGAAAAAGCGTTTGATAGGGTGGAGCATAAATATTTGATGCATGCAATGGAGAGGTTTGGATTTGGTAAGAATTTTATTAAATGGATAAAATGTATATATACAGACATTACAAGTTGTGTTAAAGTGAATGGGTTTTTAACTGAAGATTTTAAAGTAACGAGATCTATCCGACAAGGATGTCCTATGTCGCCATTGTTATATACTATAGTGTCTGAAACTTTGGGACAGGCAATAGAAATGCAAAAAAGTATAAAAGGAATAGTGATAAAAGGAGAAAAAGCAGAACACAAGATATATCAGTATGCTGATGATACAACGTTGTTTATTAAAGACATTAAAAGTGTAGAAAAAGTGATGGAGGTTTTTGGGAAATATTGTGGGGGAACCGGGGCAAAAGTTAATAAAGAAAAAACGACATATATGAGGATTGGGGAAATGAACGAGTTACCAGTCAAAATTCCATTTAAAGAACAGAAAGAAAGTATGAAAATTTTAGGGATAAGAGTTGGAGAAAATGAATGTGTATTAAGGAAGTTGGTATGGGAGGAGGTTATACAAGGAATGGAAAAAAGGTTGAATTTTTGGCGATTAAGAGGATTGTTTTTAAAAGGGAAGGTTTTGGTTTTGAATTCTTTGTTTTTATCTAAAATGTGGTATGTTTTGGGATCTGTAAGCATGCCATTAGAAGTATATAAAAAAATAAAAAGTTTAATGCTTAATTTCTTATGGGAAAGCAAACCGGCAAAAATTGCATATGATACTCTAATTGGGAAAGTTGAGGAAGGAGGGCTAGGACTGTTGGATCCTTTAATGAGAATGAAGAGCATAAGAATAAAATTAATTAAAAAATATTGGAATGATGATAAATATGCTTGGAAAGAAGTAATGAGTTTCTTTTTAAACCAATGTGGACAAATAGGAGATGATGTTTTATGGATGAAATTAAAAGAACATATGATGAATAGAATTCCAGAATATTATAAAGAAGTCTTAAGAGCATGGGGAGAGTATGGAAAGCATGTTGTTTGTACATCTTTGAATAAAGATGAGATTTTAAGACAACCACTGTTTTTAAACAAATCACTTAAGGTAGTTGGTCACACAATATTTTTTAAAAAGTGGTATAATGCAGGGTTGAGACAAATTAAAGATATCATGTATGAAGTGGTACCTGGTTTTCTGCCGACACAAGGGATAAGAGATGCAATTGAAGAAAATTATGAAGAAGAAAGTAATTTAGTTTTAGAAGATCAATATGGGAAAATGAAAGAGATAATACCAAAAGAATGGATTAAGGTTTTGGAAGGGAAACCAGGAACAAGTGCAGGTGATAGAATGGAGGTTAGTGTTGAAATCAATAACGAACAACATGCTTTTAATGAATTAAAATTAAGTTTTTTTTATTCCTGTTTTTGTAAAGATGTTTTTAAGAAGCCAAAAGCAGAAGAGTATTGGCATAGACTATATCCTAATTTGGAAACAAAAGAATTATGGCAAACTCTAAGATCATGGTGGAAAAGTCCTATTTTAGAGAATTTTGATTTTTTGTTAAGACATAATTGTTTGTGGAATGAAATGAGACTGTGTAAGATTGGTGCAGCAATGGATGCAAAATGCAAAGTTTGTACAATAGAAGATGAAGGAGTATTACATTTATTTTTTAAATGTATAAAGTTGAAATGCTTTATTAAAAAATTGAAAGTAATGGTTAGAAAATTGGGAGTAGAAGACAAAGTAATTGATGAGAATTGGGAAACATTATTTTTGTTTGGGTTTAAAGGTAAAGCCAATAATGTTAGCTTTTTAAATATGATATTTGCAGTTGCAAGATTAATAGTTTGGAAAAGAAGGAACATAGTAAAAGAAAAAAAGGGGAGTGTTTCAGTATGTATACTTTTCAAGCAAAGGATGCTTTTTATTCTTCAAGCATTATATGATTATTTTAAAATGGAAGTGAAAGAAGAGGTTTTTGACAAGAATTTTGTACAGAATAACCCGTTTGTGGAAAAAACATGGTTTCATTTCAATGTAAAATTGCCTGCATGTGATTCAGATTGTTCTTAAATGTAATGTAATGTAAATATTTTATAATAAAAAAAATAAAATAAAAAAAAAAAAAAAATAAAAAAAAGTCACGCCCGATCTCGTCTGATCTCGGAAGCTAAGCAGGGTCGGGCCTGGTTAGTACTTGGATGGGAGACCGCCTGGGAATACCAGGTGCTGTAAGCTTTTTTGATTTAAAAAAAAAAAAAAAGAGTCCCTGAGCTTCTTCAGAAAGCCTTTAAAAGTCTCTGAGATTCTTCAGAGAGCATGAAAGAGTTTGAGTTTTTTCAAAAGTTCTTCTTAGTTTTCTTCATTAATGGTCTAACCTTTTAAATAGCCCAATTTTGGCAGCAGTTTTCGCTTACGGCCATACCACCTTGGTCACGCCCGATCTCGTCTGATCTCGGAAGCTAAGCAGGGTCGGGCCTGGTTAGTACTTGGATGGGAGACCGCCTGGGAATACCAGGTGCTGTAAGCTTTTTTGATTTGAAAAAAAAAAAGAGTCCCTGAGCTTCTTCAGAAAGCCTTTAAAAGTCTCTGAGATTCTTCAGAGAGCATGAAAGAGTTTGAGTTTTTTCAAAAGTTCTTCTTAGTTTAAAAAAAAGACTCCCTGAGCTTCTTCAGAAAGCCTTTAAAAGTCTCTGAGATTCTTCAGAGAGCATGAAAGAGTTTGAGTGTTTTCAAAAGTTCTTCTTAGTTTTCTTCATTAATGGTCTAACCTTTTAAATAGCCCAATTTTGGCAGCAGTTTTCGCTTACGGCCATACCACCTTGGTCACGCCCGATCTCGTCTGATCTCGGAAGCTAAGCAGGGTCGGGCCTGGTTAGTACTTGGATGGGAGACCGCCTGGGAATACCAGGTGCTGTAAGCTTTTTTGATTTAAAAAAAAAAAAAAGAGTCCCTGAGCTTCTTCAGAAAGCCTTTAAAAGTCTCTGAGATTCTTCAGAGAGCATGAAAGAGTTTGAGTTTTTTCAAAAGTTCTTCTTAGTTTTCTTCATTAATGGTCTAACCTTTTAAATAGCCCAATTTTGGCAGCATTTTTTGCTTACGGCCATACCACCTTGAGGGCGCCCTAGAGCAACCAGGAAGTAGTGTGGCAGTAGTGGGTGAGGAAGGCTCACCAAACGTGTTTCTGTGTTTTTTCGTTTGTTTTTGTCAGAATCAGTGTTTTTTTGTTAGTTATTTTGTTTTGTTTTTTGTTTAAGCTAAATCCTCCCAACAGCATACGCTGTTTGGGAGGAATTTTGTCTGCGTGTTTTTCTTTGATGGATGGACTAAGGTTAACGGACATTGCAATGGCTGGAGTACCACGAGGGCGAAACGACCACGGACCGGACGAACAACAAAGAGATGGACAAGAACGGGGGAAAGAAGCGAGAAAGGAGAAAGCGAAAAGGATGTACAAAAAGGAAGCGACAATAACGGTGGATTTAAGAGATGAAAAAGAGGTGAGAGCGATGGATATCATAAAAGCAGTGACGGAGAAGATCGGAGAAGGAAAGATTTTGGCAGTGAGACCTAAACAAACAAATGAATATGAAGTTACACTTGAACGGGAGGAGGATACGGGATGCTTAATGGACGGATTGGATATTAAAGGAATGACATTCGAGGTAAAGAGTCTTCACAACAGGGACTATGTTGTCTCTTTTATGCACCTGCCGGCCTACACTGAGGATGCGGACATTTTTAATAAGCTGGAACAATGGGGAGTAATCCCAGTTTCTGTGGTGAAAAGGAGGTTTTATCCGGGCACAAATATAGAGGACGGCACACGCTTTTTAAAAGTAAGGTTCCCAAGGGAGGTGGCATCACTACCATACAGCACAAGACTGGAAACAGCTGAAGGACCACAATACTTCAGAGTGATGCACAGTCATCAGGTGAAAACCTGTCGACTGTGCATGAGCCCGGACCACGTGGTGAAAGACTGTCCAGATTTTAAGTGTTTTAAATGTGACGAGAAAGGCCACTTTGCAAGGAACTGCAACGCTGTTAAGTGCCCGGATTGCCGAGAGGTTCTCACTAAATGTGAATGCTGGACGGGGCGAGAGGAGGAAGAAGAGGAGCAGGTGAGCGGGCAGGTGCTAGAAAGAGACACAGAAAAGGAGCAAGAAGAAGAAAACGGAGGAAAGGAGACGAGTGAAATTACAGAAAATAAACAAAGTGAGGAACGGATGGACGATGAGTATAAACAGGGGGAACAAACACAACAAGAGGATAAAAACTGGACACAAATGGACATGAATGTAAGCTTGGAAAGTGAAGTAGACAGAGCAGAACAAAAGGACACGGAGCAGAATGTGGAAATGGAAAAGGAAGCGGAAAATGAAGAAGATGACAATGTAGTTCCATCAAATAAAAGGAGAAGATCAATACAGATAAAACCGAACACTGAAGGAGCGAGAAAAAGAGTGACTTTAAAAGGTGAGCAACAAAGTATAGATGAAAAGGAGCTGGTAAAGGACTCGGAGGAGAATGAATGAAAAGATGGATTTTAGCAATGTCTTTTTAAGAACTTTTTTTTGTGTCATGATTTTAAGAATGGTTACTTTTAATGCTAGAGGTTTAATGGACATGAGGAAATTTGAAAAAGTGAAGGAAATGTGTAAAAGAGAAGATGTGATAATGTTACAAGAGACTAACTGGAAAGACTTGCATATAAGTGAAATAAGAAAAAAATGGAATGGAGAGATTTTATACAACAACGGGGATGATAGATTTGGAAGAGGAGTTGCAGTACTAATAAGAGAAAATAGAGATATAAAATGTAAAGTAGTATATAAAGATAAAGTGGGGAAATGTATAGGTTTTGAAATGGAATATGAAGAGAACAAAAAACCTTTTGGTAAATGTGCATGCACCACCGGAAGAGATTAAGAAGAGGGAATATTTTAATGGTTTAAGGGAACTTTTAAGGAAATATAAGGATATTGTTATTATGGGGGATTTTAATGTTGTTTTTAGTAAACTGGACATGGCTGAAGGAATGGTTTTTAAGACAGATACAGGAAGAAAAGAGTTAAAAGGGCTGATGGAAGAAAATGAATTGATTGATGTATGGAGGGAAAGAAATGAAAAGAGAAAAGAATTTTCAAGAAGACAAATTGTGGGGAATTTTATTTGTAAAACGAGAATTGATTTTATTTTATGTACACGGAATATGGAAAGCTATTTAGAAAAAATAAGATATGAAGAAACTAGTTTAAGTGATCACAAGCCTATTTTTATGCAAATTGATTGGGATACAGTGAAAAGAGGGCCGGGAGTATGGGTTTTAAACACAGGGATTTTAAAGAACGAAGACTATGTTTTAAGTGTACAGGAAATTATAACAAAGGAAAAAGAAAACGGAATGTATAGAGAAGACAAAAGGATTTGGTGGGAAAATGTGAAGTATTTAATCAAAAATTTTAGCATAAAATATTGTGGGATAATTCAGAGATGTAAAAAGGGTAAAGAAAGAGACATACGAGAACAACTAGAAAAGGAATTGAACATGAATGAAAAAGATATACAAAAAATAAAAGAAATAGAGGGAAAACTGAAAGAAATAGAAGAGAAGAAATATAATGGGGCACGATTAAGAAGTAAAGCAAAGTATAGAGTGGAAGGAGAGAAATGTACTAAGTTTTTTTTTTATTTGGAAAGAAGAAGGGGAATTTCACAAACAATTAAAAGAATACAAAGGGAAGATGGAGAGATAGTGGAAACAAATGAAGAGATACTAAAAGCAATAAAAGCATACTATGGAAAGCTATTCAAAGCAGAAGGAGTAAAGGAGGAAGAAAAAATAGAATTATTGAAACAAATAAAGACCAAAGTAGGAGAGGATGACAAAAAAGAGTGTGACCTAGAGATAAGAGAAGAAGAGATAAAAAGAGCAATAAGTGAACTGAATAAAAGGAAAAGCCCAGGTATTGACGGTTTAGGGAATGAATTTTATATAACTTTTAAGGATTTTTTAACGGATATTTTAAAAGAAGTATATGAAGAGACTTTTAAGAAAGATGAAATGAATCAGAGAATGGGGATGGGATTAATTAAGTTGATATATAAAAGAAAAGGAGAAAAAGCAGATTAAAAAAATTATAGACCCATCACAATGTTGAACACAGATTTGAAAATTTTAACAAAAGTTTTAGCCAACAGATTGAAGGAGGTAATGCCAACCATAATCAAAACAAATCAAGTATATGGAGTGAAAGGGAAGGATATAGCAGACACAACAATAAGTATAATAGATAGAATAAGGTATATGAAAGAAAAAAATAAGGATGGATATGTTATTAGTTTGGATTTTGAAAAGGCCTTCGACAGAGTAGAACATGACTATTTATTTGAGATTTTAAGTGGGTATGGGTTTGGGGAAAGTTTTATCAAATGGATTAAAATTTTATATAAAGGAGCAATAACAAGAGTAAAATGTAATGGGTTTTTAACAGAATGTTTTAAATTAACTAGGTCAATAAGACAAGGATGTCCACTATCAGCACTTTTATATTCACTAGTTGCAGAACCTTTGGGATTAGCTGTTAAAAGAGATAAAGAAGTAAAATGGATAGACATTGAAGAGAGTGGGGAAAATGAAAACATGTTTCAATACGCAGACGATACAACAATAATGGTTAAGGATATAAACAGTGTTAAAAAAGCAATGGAAGTGGTACAGACGTTTTGTAGGGGATCAGGGAGCAAGATAAATGAAGAGAAAACAGTATATATGAGATTTGGAGGGGCGAGTGTTTTAGCAAATGATTTTAAGTTTAAAGAATCAAAGGAAATAAAGATCCTAGGTGTTTTAATAGGGAAAGACGAAAAATATGTTGAAGTAGTAATGTGGGAAGAAATACTAGGAGGAATTGAAAGAAGGTTAAAATTTTGGAAATTGAGGACTTTAAGTTTAAAGGGGAAGGTTTTGATTGTAAATGTTTTAATGGTAGCAAAGTTGTGGTATGTTTTATATGTGACTTCTATGCCGATGTGGGTGGAAAAAAGGCTGAAGAAATGTTTTCTGGATTTTATATGGGATGGAAAACCTCCAAGAATTGCATACAAAACTATAATAGGAGAAGTTGGAAAGGGAGGGATGGGATTGATAGATGTGGAACAAAGAAAAAATAGCTTAAGAGTTAAAGTAATAAAAAAGTATCTGGATGAGAAAATTAAAACAACGTGGAAAAAGACGATGGAATATTTTTTAAATAAATGTGGGAATTTTAATTTGGGAGATAATATTTTATGGATGAAAACTAAGAATTGGATGGTGAAAGGAATGCCAGATTTTTACAGAGAATTGATGAGTGCTTGGGGGAAATTTTTAACTATTGTTAATTTTAATCCTCAAGGTAGAGAGAGCATTTTAAACCAGCCTTTATTCTTAAACAGCGGCATTTTAAATCAGGGGAATGTGATTTTTTTAAAGAAATGGTGGGATGTTGGGATCACAAGAGTTAGAGACATTTTATATGAATTTAAAGAGGGATTTTTACCATTACAGTATATAATAGATACAATGGAAGTGGCAAAAGAGGATTTTAATGAACAAGAACTACAAAATAAGTATGAAATAATGAAAGAAGCAATACCCAAAGAGTGGATAAAAAGAATAGAAGATATGGAAGAAGAGAAACAAGGGAAAAAAGTGAATGTAAAGTTGGGAGAAAAACGATATGCTTTTAATGAATGTACTGTGAAAATGTTTTACTGTTTTTTTAGAGAGGAGGTTTTCAGAAAACCAAAAGTCAATGAGTACTGGGTACAGAAATACAAAGATCTAAAAGAAGAGGATATATGGAATAACATGAAAGGTACAATGATAGACGCAAAATTGGAGAGTTTTGAATATTTAATCAGACACAGAGCAATTTTTACTGACATTATTTTTAAAAAAATCCACATGAAACTAAGTGAAACATGTAAAGTGTGTAATGTGGAAGATGAAAGTTTTTTACACTTGTTTTTAAATTGTAGAGAATTGGAAGATTTTAACAAAAAGGGTAAAAGACTGATTGAAATGTTGAGAGGGGAATCCAATGAGAGGACTGTAGAATGGAATAGAGTGGTGATGTTTGGGATGGAAGAAAAGGGTAAAAACAAAAGTTTTATTAATCTGTGTGTGATGCTAATGAAAAGTGCAATATGGGAGAGAATAATTGTAGCAAAAAAGGAAAAAATCGTGTTGGATGTTTGGATTGCTTTTAAAAGGAAAACTGAATTGTATATTGAAGGATTGTATGAGTATTTTAAATGTGAAAATAAGTTGGATGTTTTTTATGGTGTTTTTACCCCAAAAGTTTGTGGTGTTTTAAAGGATCTAATGTGGAAGTTGCCTGGAAGTGAAGAAGTTTTTTAAATTTTGTAAATGATTTGTGATGTAGAATGGTTGTGGAAGAAAATCTGTATCTTTTAATTTCTATTTGATTTTATTGTATTTTATTGATTGAAATTTTCCAATAAAAAAAAATAAAAAAAAATAAAAAAAGTCACGCCCGATCTCGTCTGATCTCGGAAGCTAAGCAGGGTCGGGCCTGGTTAGTACTTGGATGGGAGACCGCCTGGGAATACCAGGTGCTGTAAGCTTTTTTGATTTAAAAAAAAAAAAAAAGACTCACTGAGCTTCTTAAGAAAGCCTTTAAAAGTCTCTGAGATTCTTCAGAGAGCATGAAAGAGTTTGAGTATTTTCAAAAGTTCTTCTTAGTTTAAAAAAAAGACTCACTGAGCTTCTTCAGAAAGCCTTTAAAAGTCTCTGAGATTCTTCAGAGAGCATGAAAGAGTTTGAGTTTTTTCAAAAGGTCTTCTTAGTTTTCTTCATTAATGGTCTAACCTTTTAAATTGCCCAATTTTGGCAGCAGTTTTCGCTTACGGCCATACCACCTTGGTCACGCCCGATCTCGTCTGATCTCGGAAGCTAAGCAGGGTCGGGCCTGGTTAGTACTTGGATGGGAGACCGCCTGGGAATACCAGGTGCTGTAAGCTTTTTTGATTTAAAAAAAAAAAAAAGAGTCCCTGAGCTTCTTCAGAAAGCCTTTAAAAGTCTCTGAGATTCTTCAGAGAGCATGAAAGAGTTTGAGTTTTTTCAAAAGTTCTTCTTAGTTTAAAAAAAAGACTCACTGAGCTTCTTCAGAAAGCCTTTAAAAGTCTCTGAGATTCTTCAGAGAGCATGAAAGAGTTTGTTTTTTCAAAAGTTCTTCTTAGTTTAAAAAAAAGACTCACTGAGCTTCTTCAGAAAGCCTTTAAAAGTCTCTGAGATTCTTCAGAGAGCATGAAAGAGTTTGAGTTTTTTCAAAAGTTCTTCTTAGTTTTCTTCATTAATGGTCTAACCTTTTAAATTGCCCAATTTTGGCAGCAGTTTTCGCTTACGGCCATACCACCTTGGTCACGCCCGATCTCGTCTGATCTCGGAAGCTAAGCAGGGTCGGGCCTGGTTAGTACTTGGATGGGAGACCGCCTGGGAATACCAGGTGCTGTAAGCTTTTTTGATTTAAGGCGAGACACGGCAGGCAAAAACATCGTTTTTTTTCACTGGTCAATTTTGAGATTTTGGGATATTTGTCTTCAATAACATGTCTTCTTTCAGACTTGTGGTGAAAAAAAGTCCAAAATACACATTTAGGTCTTGATTTTACTACACGTTGTCCGTTTGCGTATGTAGATTTCTCATAAATTCATCAAAGGTTGTCGTTATAAATCATCCCTCTGCTCCGCGATCGCGATCTGCACCCTGTCATCACACACACCGTTAGAAAGCTATCTCTCTCCTGTACAATACTGCCGGATCCAAATATGGTCATTTCCTTTTTATCAGCAACCAATCGTGAAAGTAAAAGGGGGGATTTTACTCTAAATGCGCAATCTCATTGGCTGATGCTAAATCTTTAAAGCCCGTTTTCTCAAAATGACTGTTCTCTCTCACTCCAAGTCCGAAATCTCCAGTTCAGTAGCACCTATATACACCAAACTTTCCAGTCTAGTACCTAGTTATATTATGCAGACATTTACAGAGGGATTTGTAAATATATTATTCCTAGCCTGATTTATATAGCATTTTATTCCAAAAAACATGGCGAAAATCATCTTTTTAATGCTATTGGCAGTATATTCTGATTTACAGGATAACAAAAGTAGATATCCATAAATCCCTCTGTAATTTTTCCCCCATCTAATATGTAAACACAATGAAAAAATAATTTTGAACCTGGCTTTGTCCAATACTCAGATTTCGTTTTTTAAAATATATGCAAAATAGCGCATATTTAATTAGACAATGCCTCATTTGCATATTTAAACATTAAATTACAGAAAACTTGTAATACATTTTTTTCTAATATTAATGTTGGTAATCAACTGGCAAAGTTTCATGGTGATATCTTATAGTTAAAAAAATTACCCTATTCACCTGTAGTGTCTCGCCTTAAAAAAAAAAAAAAAAGAGTCCCTGAGCTTCTTCAGAAAGCCTTTAAAAGTCTCTGAGATTCTTCAGAGAGCATGAAAGAGTTTGAGTTTTTTCAAAAGTTCTTCTTAGTTTAAAAAAAAGACTCACTGAGCTTCTTCAGAAAGCCTTTAAAAGTCTCTGAGATTCTTCAGAGAGCATGAAAGAGTTTGTTTTTTCAAAAGTTCTTCTTAGTTTAAAAAAAAGACTCACTGAGCTTCTTCAGAAAGCCTTTAAAAGTCTCTGAGATTCTTCAGAGAGCTTGAAAGAGTTTGAGTTTTTTCAAAAGTTCTTCTTAGTTTTCTTCATTAATGGTCTAACCTATTAAATTGCCCAATTTTGGCAGCAGTTTTCGCTTACGGCCATACCACCTTGGTCACGCCCGATCTCGTCTGATCTCGGAAGCTAAGCAGGGTCGGGCCTGGTTAGTACTTGGATGGGAGACCGCCTGGGAATACCAGGTGCTGTAAGCTTTTTTGATTTAAGGCGAGACACGGCAGGCAAAAACATCGTTTTTTTTTCACTGGTCAATTTTGAGATTTTGTGATATTTGTCTTCAATAACATGTCTTCTTTCAGACTTGTGGTGAAAAAAAGTCCAAAATACACATTTAGGTCTTGATTTTACTACACGTTGTCCGTTTGCGTCCGTAGATTTCTCATAAATTCATCAAAAGTTGTCGTTATAAATCATCCCTCTGCTCCGCGATCGCGATCTGCACCCTGTCATCACACACACCGTTAGAAAGCTATCTCTCTCCTGTACAATACTGCCGGATCCAAATATGGTCATTTCCTTTTTATCAGCAACCAATCGTGAAAGTAAAAGGGGGGATTTTACTCTAAATGCGCAATCTCATTGGCTGATGCTAAATCTTTAAAGCCCGTTTTCTCAAAATGACTGTTCTCTCTCACTCCAAGTCCGAAATCTCCAGTTCAGTAGCACCTATATACACCAAACTTTCCAGTCTAGTACCTAGTTATATTATGCAGACATTTACAGAGGGATTTGTAAATATATTATTCCTAGCCTGATTTATATAGCATTTTATTCCAAAAAACATGGCGAAAATCATCTTTTTAATGCTATTGGCAGTATATTCTGATTTACAGGATAACAAAAGTAGATATCCATAAATCCCTCTGTAATTTTTCCCCCATCTAATATGTAAACACAATGAAAAAATAATTTTGAACCTGGCTTTGTCCAATACTCAGATTTCGTTTTTTAAAATATATGCAAAATAGCGCATATTTAATTAGACAATGCCTCATTTGCATATTTAAACATTAAATTACAGAAAACTTGTAATACATTTTTTTCTAATATTAATGTTGGTAATCAACTGGCAAAGTTTCATGGTGATATCTGATAGTTAAAAAAATTACCCTATTCACCTGTAGTGTCTCGCCTTAAAAAAAAAAAAAAAAAAGAGTCCCTGAGCTTCTTCAGAAAGCCTTTAAAAGTCTCTGAGATTCTTCAGAGAGCATGAAAGAGATTGAGTTTTTTCAAAAGTTCTTCTTAGTTTAAAAAAAAAGACTCACTGAGCTTCTTCAGAAAGCCTTTAAAAGTCTCTGAGATTCTTCAGAGAGCATGAAAGAGTTTGAGTTTTTTCAAAAGTTCTTCTTAGTTTAAAAAAAAGAGTCCCTGAGCTTCTTCAGAAAGCCTTTAAAAGTCTCTGAGATTCTTCAGAGAGCATGAAAGAGTTTGAGTTTTTTCAAAAGTTCTTCTTAGTTTAAAAAAAAAGACTCACTGAGCTTCTTCAGAAAGCCTTTAAAAGTCTCTGAGATTCTTCAGAGAGCATGAAAGAGTTTGAGTTTTTTCAAAAGTTCTTCTTAGTTTTCTTCATTAATGGTCTAACCTTTTAAATTGCCCAATTTTGGCAGCAGTTTTCGCTTACGGCCATACCACCTTGGTCACGCCCGATCTCGTCTGATCTCGGAAGCTAAGCAGGGTCGGGCCTGGTTAGTACTTGGATGGGAGACCGCCTGGGAATACCAGGTGCTGTAAGCTTTTTTGATTTAAAAAAACAAAAAAGAGTCCCTGAGCTTCTTCAGAAAGCCTTTAAAAGTCTCTGAGATTCTTCAGAGAGCATGAAAGAGTTTGAGTTTTTTCAAAAGTTCTTCTTAGTTTAAAAAAAAGACTCACTGAGCTTCTTCAGAAAGCCTTTAAAAGTCTCTGAGATTCTTCAGAGAGCATGAAAGAGTTTGAGTTTTTTCAAAAGTTCTTCTTAGTTTTCTTCATTAATGGTCTAACCTTTTTTGTATGCGCATGCGCGTGCGGTTTGTGTTTGTGTTTGGAGCTCCGTCGAATTGATTCATTAATCCTTGCTTTTCTTCTTTTCAACTAATTTATAAACAAGCGCTTTCTATTTTTATATCATGGGAACTTATCCTCGCTACTATTCCTTATAAAAAACAATCTGATTACTTTGATATCGCTACTTAGATCCAACTTTGCGAATCTCGGCTACTAGCCTTTAGTCCGCTAGCATTTCACGCGTGGCCTCTCGCCTACCGACCGTCTTATTTTACACCCGTTTCACTGAAAGGATACAGGTTATATCCAGCATTTCACTCCTAAATTAGTAGTGATATTGATAGTATCACTACTGATTTACTGTTCATCTGTTATAATGGCGAACATATCGGATGTGTGTCTAACGTTACCTCTGAGTGCAGGTGAGGACACATTCGAGCTGATTTCGGTACGATTGGAGCTGGAATCGGTGGAGAAACAGATCCGTGGTCTGCTGGAGAAACAAGCCGAGCTGCGGGATCGGCGATCAGCGCTTGAAACGTCACGCGCCGATGCTCATAAGTCAGTGGTTAGTAACTTTTTGACTCCCACTTCGTCTACTCCGTGCGTTTCTCTGCCCAGGAGGACGCGATCATCTCTGGCATCATTCACTCCGGCACCGACACAACACCATGGACCCTGGGTGATCCCACAGCGAAAGACACGAGCCAGGACCAGAGCAAGAACCTCTCCGCCCCTCCCGGTCTTCGAGATCTCCACCCGGAACCGCTTCTCCCCCCTTCGCGAGTCGGAACGCGACGACGCCGTGATCATCCGCAGTTCCATGGTCCGTCATGTCCGCGCTACCTCAGGTAAGGGTACGGTGCGCACTCACTGCTTTCCTGGTGCTCGTGTTCTTGATGTCGCCGCACAGGTTCCCGAGATCCTGAACGGTGACGAGCGCGTCGGAGCAGTAGTGCTGCACACGGGAGTAAACGACATCAGGCTGCGGCAGACGGAGGTTCTGAAGAAGGACTACAAGAGCCTGATCGAGACGGTACGCAGCACAGCGCCTGAGGCAACGATCATCGTGTCTGGACCGCTTCCCACGTACCGACAAGGACAGGAAAGGTTCAGTAGATTATTTGCACTAAATGAATGGTTAATGTCATGGTGTAATGAACAGAAACTGCTCTTTGTAAATAATTGGAATCTGTTCTGGGAGCGACCTAGGCTCTACCGTGCTGATGGCCTGCACCCCAGCAGAATCGGAGCGGCTGTTCTGTCGGACAACATCTCTAAGACGTTACACACCATATGACTAGAAAATCAAAGTCCAAATCACAGTCTTTGCTGTGCCAAATTAATTGAAATAAGTAGTGTAGAACATTATATAGAAACTGTGTCTATTCCTCGTTTAATGAGGCCATATAATAAATCTACTGTAGGATCTAGGGAAAATCTTATTGTAATTAAACCTGAAAATCTAAATATCAGTGAACAAAAACAATTTCTAAAACTAGGTCTTCTAAACATTAGATCGCTCACACCTAAGGCGGTTATTGTAAATGAAATGGTCACAGATAATAGCTTCGATGTACTTTGCCTTACTGAAACCTGGCTTAAACCAACTGATTATTTCGGTCTAAATGAGTCCACTCCACCAGGATACTGTTATAAGCATGAGCCCCGTCTGATCGGTCGTGGCGGCGGTGTTGCAACAATCTATAGAGATATTCTTAATGTTATTCAGGAAACAGGTCACAGGTTTAATTCATTTGAAGTACTTGTACTAAATATTACGCTCTTAGATGTAAGAAAGAAATCCCTAATATCTCTAGCCTTGGCTACTGTATATAGACCTCCAGGGCCCTATGCTGATTTCCTAAAAGAGTTTGCAGAGTTTCTCTCAGATCTATTGGTCAATACCGATAAAGCAATAATTGTTGGAGATTTTAACATACACGTAGATAACACAAATGATGCGTTAGGGACTGCGTTTACAGATTTATTAAACTCTTTTGGGGTCAAGCAAAACGTCAGTGGTCCCACTCATCGTCTAAATCATACACTAGACTTAATTATATCATATGGAACCAATCCAACTGATATAGATATTATACCGCAAAGTGACGATCTCACTGATCATCACATGGTAACTTGTATAATACGTACTGCTGAAATTTGTCATGTTGCGCCACGTTATCGACCAGGCAGAACAATCGTTCCAACCACTATAGATAGATTCTTAAATAGCTTACCTGATCTATCTCAGCTGCTCAGTGAACCCAAACAAACAGATGAACTAGAGGAAATGACTAGCAGTTTGAGCACCATTTTCTCTAGTACATTAGATATTGTTGCACCAATTAGATTAAAAAAGGTTAGAGAGAAAACTAAAGCACCTTGGTACAACAGTGCTACGCATGTTATCAAGAGAGAAACTCGTAACTTAGAGCGTAAATGGAAACAAACTAATTTAGAGGTCTTTAGATTCGCGTGGAAAGACAGTATGTCACGTTATAAAAAGGCTCTAAAAGCAGCCAGGGCTGAGCATCTCCACAAACTAATAGAAAATAACCAAAATAATCCAAGGTTTTTATTTAACACCGTGGCTAGACTAACAAATATACAGACATCACCAGAGCAAAATATTCCGTTACAGTATAGTAGTAATGATTTTATGAACTACTTTAATGAGAAAATAGAAAGCATCCGTAACACAATTGTAAATGTACACTCTTTTATGATGTCTTATGATTCAGCCTCAATTATCGCCCCTCTGGAACAACTACACCGCTTTACAACTATAGGACAGGAAGAGCTAAATAAACTTATCATTGCATCGAAACCAACAACATGTTTATTAGATCCAATACCCACTAAACTACTGAAAGAAGTGTTACCTGTAGTGGAAGAGCCTCTTCTCAATATTATTAACTCGTCTTTATTTTTAGGTCATGTTCCAAGAATATTCAAGCTGGCAGTAATAAAACCTCTCATTAAGAAACCGCAATTAGACCCAAATAACTTAGCAAATTACAGACCCATTTCAAATCTTCCATTTATGTCTAAAATACTAGAAAAAATTGTGTCCGCTCAATTGTGCTCTTTCTTGCAAGAAAATGAGATATATGAAAAATTCCAGTCAGGATTCAGACCGCATCATAGCACAGAAACTGCGCTAGTTAAAATTACAAATGATTTACTTTTAGCTTCTGACCAAGGCTGTATCTCAATACTAGTTCTACTCGATCTAAGCGCTGCGTTCGACACTATCGATCATAAAATACTCCTGGATCGACTACAAAACTACACTGGTGTTCAGGGACAGGCATTAAGCTGGTTTAGATCGTACTTATCAGACCGTTATCATTTCGTCTGTTTAAATGGGGAAAAATCAAAGATAACGTCAGTAGACTATGGAGTGCCGCAAGGATCGGTGTTAGGCCCTCTGCTATTCTCAATATATATGCTCCCACTTGGTAATATTATAAGAAAACATGCAATTAATTTCCACTGTTATGCTGATGACACTCAATTATATATTTCATCACGGCCAGATGAAAACACTAACTTATCAAATTTGACAGAGTGTCTCAAAGATATAAAATGCTGGATGACGCGTAATTTCCTGCTACTAAATTCAGATAAAACGGAGGTATTACTTATTGGTCCAAAAAACTACCCACAAACTCACTTACAATACAACTTTAATATAGAAGGATGTCCAGTTACTTTATCCACTACAGTAAAAGACCTGGGTGTTATACTAGACCGCAACTTGTCTTTCGAAAATCATATTTCATATGTTACAAGAACAGCCTTTTTCCACCTTAGAAACATTACAAAGCTACGTAACATGCTATCTGTTTCTGATGCAGAAAAGTTAGTTCATGCATTCATGACCTCGAGACTAGATTATTGTAATGCTATATTAGCTGGCTGTCCTGCATCCTCAATAAACAAGCTACAGTTAGTGCAAAATGCAGCTGCTAGAGTTCTTACTAGGTCAAGAAAATATGATCATATAACACCAATTTTATCATCTCTACACTGGTTACCTATCAAGTTCCGTATCAATTACAAAGTACTATTACTGACCTATAAAGCCCTAAATGGTTTAGCTCCTGTGTATTTAATGGACCTTCTATCGCCCTACAATCCATCACGTTCTTTAAGATCACTAAATTCGAGGCTTCTGGTCATTCCTAGGATATCTAAGTCCACTAAAGGAGGAAGGGCGTTCTCACATTTAGCTCCAAAACTCTGGAATAGCCTTCCTGATATTGTTCGAAGCTCTGACTCGCTGTCCCAGTTTAAAACTAGATTAAAGACGCATCTCTTTAGCCAAGCATTTACATAATGCTTACCTTTTATACCACTGCTGAATCAGATCAAATGCATTTAATATTATAAAACTTGAAGAGTCTGTAGGTTATTTGTATAAGTTGCATAGTATTTACAGTCATTACGTTCCTGTGTATATTGCGTGAATGACGGGTGGTTGGGTAGATATTGCGTTTTGCGGTAGTTGGTATGCCATACGGAACCGTTGCCACTGAACCTGCATTAACGACGACAGTGGGGCTCGACAGCCTTAGTCAAACGGGTCGGCGCGTATGGTTGGGTTGCGGAGAGATTGTGAGATTGTGGTCGGGTCTCAGCAGCAGGAGGAATGTAGAGGTCAGTAAGCAGGGCTGAGTTGAGTGGGGGACGGAGGGGGGTGACTCTGGGACGCAAGAATCACTGTCTTCATGTTTTTTATCATTTACGCCCGTGTTATGGAAATCATTATGAACAGCAGCTACGCTAATTATTTTCCCTTTTTGCTTTTCTGCTGTTATCTCGGGACGCGAGTCCCGAGAAAAACGGCGTTCGTCAGCTCCAGTTTGTATCCAGCCTTTCACAGAGACTTCAGATACGCCAATCACAAAGCCTGTGAAGAGACGACTCAACACCGGCGATATGGACCCTCTATGGTGGACGGCACTGATCCTCAACAACTCGTCTCAACACCGGCGTGATTACTTGGACTTCCAAAAGATGGAAATGGATAAATATTCCGATCCAATCTGACTTGTAATGCTGCCCGAATCATAAATCATGCACTGTTCCTTCGTTGGCCAGAGGAGAACTGGCCCTCCGACTGAGTCTGGTTTCTCCCAAGGTTTTTTTCTCCATTCTGTCACCTGATGGAGTTTTGGTTCCTTGGCACTGTTGCCTTGGCTTTTGGCTTGCTTAGTTGGGGACATTTAATATTCAATAATATTATTGATCTGCCTTGCTTAAGGTGGACGTTGACTTAATTTTCTTTTAGAAACAAACTCTGTTATATTATTTTCATGTTATCACTGTGAAGCTGCTTTGATACAATCTGTATTGTAAAAAGCGCTATATAAATAAAGGTGACTTGACTTGACTTGACTTTTAAATTGCCCAATTTTGGCAGCAGTTTTCGCTTACGGCCATACCACCTTGGTCACGCCCGATCTCGTCTGATCTCGGAAGCTAAGCAGGGTCGGGCCTGGTTAGTACTTGGATGGGAGACCGCCTAGGAATACCAGGTGCTGTAAGCTTTTTTGATTAAAAAAAAAAAAAAGAGTCCCTGAGCTTCTTCAGAAAGCCTTTAAAAGTCTCTGAGATTCTTCAGAGAGCATGAAAGAGTTTGAGTTTTTTCAAAAGTTCTTCTTAGTTTAAAAAAAAAGACTCACTGAGCTTCTTCAGAAAGCCTTTAAAAGTCTCTGAGATTCTTCAGAGAGCATGAAAGAGTTTGAGTTTTTTCAAAAGTTCTTCTTAGTTTTCTTCATTAATGGTCTAACCTTTTAAATTGCCCAATTTTGGCAGCAGTTTTTGCTTACGGCCATAGCACCTTGGTCACGCCCGATCTCGTCTGATCTCGGAAGCTAAGCAGGGTCGGGCCTGGTTAGTACTTGGATGGGAGACCGCCTGGGAATACCAGGTGCTGTAAGCTTTTTTGATTTAAAAAAAAAAAAAAAAGAGTCCCTGAGCTTCTTCAGAAAGCCTTTAAAAGTCTCTGAGATTCTTCAGAGAGCATGAAAGAGTTTGAGTTTTTTCAAAAGTTCTTCTTACTTTAAAAAAAAGACTCACTGAGCTTCTTCAGAAAGCCTTTAAAAGTCTCTGAGATTCTTCAGAGAGCATGAAAGAGTTTGAGTTTTTTCAAAAGTTCTTCTTAGTTTAAAAAAAAGACTCACTGAGCTTCTTCAGAAAGCCTTTAAAAGTCTCTGAGATTCTTCAGAGAGCATGAAAGAGTTTGAGTTTTTTCAAAAGTTCTTCTTAGTTTTCTTCATTAATGGTCTAACCTTTTAAATAGCCCAATTTTGGCAGCAGTTTTCGCTTACGGCCATACCACCTTGGTCACGCCCGATCTCGTCTGATCTCGGAAGCTAAGCAGGGTCGGGCCTGGTTAGTACTTGGATGGGAGACCGCCTGGGAATACCAGGTGCTGTAAGCTTTTTTGATTTAAAAAAAAAAAAAAAAAAAAAGAGTCCCTGAGCTTCTTCAGAAAGCCTTTAAAAGTCTCTGAGATTCTTCAGAGAGCATGAAAGAGTTTGAGTTTTTTCAAAAGTTCTTCTTACTTTAAAAAAAAGACTCACTGAGCTTCTTCAGAAAGCCTTTAAAAGTCTCTGAGATTCTTCAGAGAGCATGAAAGAGTTTGAGTTTTTTCAAAAGTTCTTCTTAGTTTAAAAAAGACTCACTGAGCTTCTTCAGAAAGCCTTTAAAAGTCTCAGAGATTCTTCAGAGAGTATGAAAGAGTTTGAGTTTTTTCAAAAGTTCTTCTTAGTTTTCTTCATTAATGGTCTAACCTTTTAAATGGCCCAATTTTGGCAGCAGTTTTCGCTTACGGCCATACCACCTTGGTCACGCCCGATCTCGTCTGATCTCGGAAGCTAAGCAGGGTCGGGCCTGGTTAGTACTTGGATGGGAGACCGCCTGGGAATACCAGGTGCTGTAAGCTTTTTTGATTTAAAAAAAAAAAAGAGTCCCTGAGCTTCTTCAGAAAGCCTTTAAAAGTCTCTGAGATTCTTCAGAGAGCATGAAAGAGTTTGAGTTTTTTCAAAAGTTCCTCTTAGTTTAAAAAAAAAGACTCACTGAGCTTCTGCAGAAAGCCTTTAAAAGTCTCTGAGATTCTTCAGAGAGCATGAAAGAGTTTGAGTTTTTTCAAAAGTTCTTAGTTTAAAAAAAAGACTCACTGAGCTTCTTCAGAAAGCCTTTAAAAGTCTCTGAGATTCTACAGAGAGTATGAAAGAGTTTGAGTTTTTTCAAAAGTTCTTCTTAGTTTTCTTCATTAATGGTCTAACCTTGTAAATAGCCCAATTTTGGCAGCAGTTTTCGCTTACGGCCATACCACCTTGGTCACGCCCGATCTCGTCTGATCTCGGAAGCTAAGCAGGGTCGGGCCTGGTTAGTACTTGGATGGGAGACCGCCTGGGAATACCAGGTGCTGTAAGCTTTTTTGATTTAAAAAAAAAAAAGAGTCCCTGAGCTTCTTCAGAAAGCCTTTAAAAGTCTCTGAGATTCTTCAGAGAGCATGAAAGAGTTTGAGTTTTTTCAAAAGTTCTTCTTAGTTTAAAAAAAAAGACTCACTGAGCTTCTGCAGAAAGCCTTTAAAAGTCTCTGAGATTCTTCAGAGAGCATGAAAGAGTTTCAGTTTTTTCAAAAGTTCTTCTTAGTTTAAAAAAAAGACTCACTGAGCTTCTTCAGAAAGCCTTTAAAAGTCTCTGAGATTCTTCAGAGAGCATGAAAGAGTTTGAGTTTTTTCAAAAGTTCTTCTTAGTTTTCTTCATTAATGGTCTAACCTTTTAAATTGCCCACTTTTGGCAGCAGTTTTCGCTTACGGCCATACCACCTTGGTCACGCCCGATCTCGTCTGATCTCGGAAGCTAAGCAGGGTCGGGCCTGGTTAGTACTTGGATGGGAGACCGCCTGGGAATACCAAGTGCTGTAAGCTTTTTTGATTTAAAAAAAAAAAAAAAAAAAGTGTCCCTGAGCTTCTTCAGAAAGCCTTTAAAAGTCTCAGAGATTCTTCAGAGAGCATGAAAGAGTTTGAGTTTTTTCAAAAGTTCTTCTTAGTTTAAAAAAAGAGTCCCTGAGCTTCTTCAGAAAGCCTTTAAAAGTCTCTGAGATTCTTCAGAGAGCATGAAAGAGTTTGAGTTTTTTCAAAAGTTCTTCTTAGTTTAAAAAAAAGACTCACTGAGCTTCTTCAGAAAGCCTTTAAAAGTCTCTGAGATTCTTCAGAGAGCATGAAAGAGTTTGAGTTTTTTCAAAAGCTCTTCTTAGTTTAAAAAAAAGACTCACTGAGCTTCTTCAGAAAGCCTTTAAAAGTCTCTGAGATTCTTCAGAGAGCATGAAAGAGTTTGAGTTTTTTCAAAAGTTCTTCTTAGTTTTCTTCATTAATGGTCTAACCTTTTAAATGGCCCAATTTTGGCAGCAGTTTTCGCTTACGGCCATACCACCTTGGTCACGCCCGATCGCGTCTGATCTCGGAAGCTAAGCAGGGTCGGGCCTGGTTAGTACTTGGATGGGAGACCGCCTGGGAATACCAGGTGCTGTAAGCTTTTTTGTTTAAAAAAAAAAAAAGAGTCCCTGAGCTTCTTCAGAAAGCCTTTAAAAGTCTCTGAGATTCTTCAGAGAGCATGAAAGAGTTTGAGTTTTTTCAAAAGTTCCTCTTAGTTTAAAAAAAAAGACTCACTGAGCTTCTGCAGAAAGCCTTTAAAAGTCTCTGAGATTCTTCAGAGAGCATGAAAGAGTTTGAGTTTTTTCAAAAGTTCTTCTTAGTTTAAAAAAAAGACTCACTGAGCTTCTTCAGAAAGCCTTTAAAAGTCTCTGAGATTCTACAGAGAGTATGAAAGAGTTTGAGTTTTTTCAAAAGTTCTTCTTAGTTTTCTTCATTAATGGTCTAACCTTTTAAATGGCCCAATTTTGGCAGCAGTTTTCGCTTACGGCCATACCACCTTGGTCACGCCCGATCTCATCTGATCTCGGAAGCTAAGCAGGGTCGGGCCTGGTTAGTACTTGGATGGGAGACCGCCTGGGAATACCAGGTGCTGTAAGCTTTTTTGATTTAAAAAAAAAAAAGAGTCCCTGAGCTTCTTCAGAAAGCCTTTAAAAGTCTCTGAGATTCTTCAGAGAGCATGAAAGAGTTTGAGTTTTTTCAAAAGTTCCTCTTAGTTTAAAAAAAAAGACTCACTGAGCTTCTGCAGAAAGCCTTTAAAAGTCTCTGAGATTCTTCAGAGAGCATGAAAGAGTTTGAGTTTTTTCAAAAGTTCTTCTTAGTTTAAAAAAAAGACTCACTGAGCTTCTTCAGAAAGCCTTTAAAAGTCTATGAGATTCTACAGAGAGTATGAAAGAGTTTGAGTTTTTTCAAAAGTTCTTCTTAGTTTTCTTCATTAATGGTCTAACCTTGTAAATAGCCCAATTTTGGCAGCAGTTTTCGCTTACGGCCATACCACCTTGGTCACGCCCGATCTCGTCTGATCTCGGAAGCTAAGCAGGGTCGGGCCTGGTTAGTACTTGGATGGGAGACCGCCTGGGAATACCAGGTGCTGTAAGCTTTTTTGATTTAAAAAAAAAAAGAGTCCCTGAGCTTCTTCAGAAAGCCTTTAAAAGTCTCTGAGATTCTTCAGAGAGCATGAAAGAGTTTGAGTTTTTTCAAAAGTTCTTCTTAGTTTAAAAAAAAAGACTCACTGAGCTTCTGCAGAAAGCCTTTAAAAGTCTCTGAGATTCTTCAGAGAGCATGAAAGAGTTTGAGTTTTTTCAAAAGTTCTTCTTAGTTTAAAAAAAAGACTCACTGAGCTTCTTCAGAAAGCCTTTAAAAGTCTCTGAGATTCTTCAGAGAGCATGAAAGAGTTTGAGTTTTTTCAAAAGTTCTTCTTAGTTTTCTTCATTAATGGTCTAACCTTTTAAATTGCCCAATTTTGGCAGCAGTTTTCGCTTACGGCCATACCACCTTGGTCACGCCCGATCTCGTCTGATCTCGGAAGCTAAGCAGGGTCGGGCCTGGTTAGTACTTGGATGGGAGACCGCCTGGGAATACCAGGTGCTGTAAGCTTTTTTGATTTAAAAAAAAAAAGAGTCCCTGAGCTTCTTCAGAAAGCCTTTAAAAGTCTCTGAGATTCTTCAGAGAGCATGAAAGAGTTTGAGTTTTTTCAAAAGTTCTTCTTAGTTTAAAAAAAAGACTCACTGAGCTTCTTCAGAAAGCCTTTAAAAGTCTCTGAGATTCTTCAGAGAGCATGAAAGAGTTTGAGTTTTTTCAAAAGTTCTTCTTAGTTTTCTTCATTAATGGTCTAACCTTTTAAATTGCCCAATTTTGGCAGCAGTTTTTGCTTACGGCCATACCACCTTGGTCACGCCCGATCTTGTCTGATCTCGGAAGCTAAGCAGGGTAGGGCCTGGTTAGTACTTGGATGGGAGACCGCCTGGGAATACCAAGTGCTGTAAGCTTTTTTGATTTAAAAAAAAAAAAAAAAAAAAGAGTCCCTGAGCTTCTTCAGAAAGCCTTTAAAAGTCTCAGAGATTCTTCAGAGAGCATGAAAGAGTTTGAGTTTTTTCAAAAGTTCTTCTTAGTTTAAAAAAAAGAGTCCCTGAGCTTCTTCAGAAAGCCTTTAAAAGTCTCTGAGATTCTTCAGAGAGCATGAAAGAGTTTGAGTTTTTTCAAAAGTTCTTCTTAGTTTAAAAAAAAGACTCACTGAGCTTCTTCAGAAAGCCTTTAAAAGTCTCTGAGATTCTTCAGAGAGCATGAAAGAGTTTGAGTTTTTTCAAAAGTTCTTCTTAGTTTAAAAAAAAGACTCACTGAGCTTCTTCAGAAAGCCTTTAAAAGTCTCTGAGATTCTTCAGAGAGCATGAAAGAGTTTGAGTTTTTTCAAAAGTTCTTCTTAGTTTTCTTCATTAATGGTCTAACCTTTTAAATTGCCCAATTTTGGCAGCAGTTTTCGCTTACGGCCATACCACCTTGGTCACGCCGATCTTGTCTGATCTCGGAAGCTAAGCAGGGTAGGGCCTGGTTAGTACTTGGATGGGAGACCGCCTGGGAATACCAGGTGCTGTAAGCTTTTTTGATTTAAAAAAAAAGAGTCCCTGAGCTTCTTCAGAAAGCCTTTAAAAGTCTCTGAGATTCTTCAGAGAGCATGAAAGAGTTTGAGTTTTTTCAAAAGTTCTTCTTAGTTTAAAAAAAAGACTCACTGAGCTTCTTCAGAAAGCCTTTAAAAGTCTCTGAGATTCTTCAGAGAGCATGAAAGAGTTTGAGTTTTTTCAAAAGTTCTTCTTAGTTTAAAAAAAAGACTCACTGAGTTTCTTCAGAAAGCCTTTAAAAGTCTCTGAGATTCTTCAGAGAGCATGAAAGAGTTTGAGTTTTTTCAAAAGTTCTTCTTAGTTTTCTTCATTAATGGTCTAACCTTTTAAATGGCCCAATTTTGGCAGCAGTTTTCGCTTACGGCCATACCACCTTGGTCACGCCCGATCTCGTCTGATCTCGGAAGCTAAGCAGGGTCGGGCCTGGTTAGTACTTGGATGGGAGACCGCCTGGGAATACCAGGTGCTGTAAGCTTTTTTGATTTAAAAAAAAAAGAGTCCCTGAGCTTCTTCAGAAAGCCTTTAAAAGTCTCTGAGATTCTTCAGAGAGCATGAAAGAGTTTGAGTTTTTTCAAAAGTTCCTCTTAGTTTAAAAAAAAAGACTCACTGAGCTTCTGCAGAAAGCCTTTAAAAGTCTCTGAGATTCTTCAGAGAGCATGAAAGAGTTTGAGTTTTTTCAAAAGTTCTTCTTAGTTTAAAAAAAGAGTCCCTGAGCTTCTTCAGAAAGCCTTTAAAAGTCTCTGAGATTCTTCAGAGAGCATGAAAGAGTTTGAGTTTTTTCAAAAGTTCCTCTTAGTTTAAAAAAAAAGACTCACTGAGCTTCTGCAGAAAGCCTTTAAAAGTCTCTGAGATTCTTCAGAGAGCATGAAAGAGTTTCAGTTTTTTCAAAAGTTCTTCTTAGTTTAAAAAAAAGACTCACTGAGCTTCTTCAGAAAGCCTTTAAAAGTCTCTGAGATTCTTCAGAGAGCATGAAAGAGTTTGAGTTTTTTCAAAAGTTCTTCTTAGTTTTCTTCATTAACCTGTTAACCTTCAAGGCCACTTTTGAAAAATCCCCAGAAATGACATACCCAAACTTAAACAGATACAGTTCATGAACCCTTTGCACTAAAAGCACAAGTATGATCTCATTTGAAAGCTGACACCTAGTAGTTTATTGTAAATGTAGAAATAATTATTGTCATAATGAAAATTTTTTTTTAAATAGCTTCAAAGTTTTGTAAAGTTATTAGAAATTTATTTTTATGAAACATCTTCATAAAAATAAAATTGAAGTTGGCCCTGGAGCAATCTAGAAATGCACTGCAGCTAAAGCCATATGTGTGACCATTTTATATTTAAAATCTGAAAATGATAAGTCTAAAACTCTGTATTTAGATAAATGTTTTTCAAGATCATGTCAAATTACTTTATTTTGATTAGACTCTAAAATGCAAACTGATGTTTAGTCATCTTCTGAGTCATCTATTCAGTCTATTGTCTCTATTATTTTGTGGTGCAAACGAGCCCCATTCAGTGTGAGTCTCTCCCTGCACACATTTACACCTCTCCAGACTGGTTATGGCTCTAAATATGCATTTCTTTTGTCTGCATTATAGCTACTAACGACTGGCTATTCACAGGCTATTCATAGGGTTTCAAATCCTAATTTCTTTTATCAAAGTTCTCACTAAATATTTGAAACTGGTATCAAATGCACTGAGACATTTCAGTTAGCATTCCTATTTAGAAAAAAATCATAAAACAATAACTGCTGGTGGCAGGTGCACCTGGGCTAGCTAGCATGTTAGCTTAGCACACCATCAATACACGACCATTTATGAGATTAAAACCATGTTTGTGCTCCAAACTTACTTTATAACGCAAGTCAAGTGTTTTAAATAATCTTCTGTGATCTAATTTGGCTTCAGATAAAAAAAAATCCGACAGAAAATTTATTATTTATAGTGTTCTGCACGATGATGAAATCTATATCGATTAGCATTACATTATAAATATAATCTATTATTATGAAATACCTGGCATGGCTTGAAGAACACAGGTAACTCATATCATTGCAATCATGTTTATTGTCTTCAAAACATCTTTATCTGCATGTTACAGCGATCTCTGTCAGCTACTTTCTGTATCAGTGACGTCCTGGAATGTCACATGACTATGGGTCTTCTTCGTGATCCATATATGGACTGTTATTGTGCATATAGCGCCCTCAGGCTATTGGTATGAATTGAAAACACAGCACATCTCAGTAAGAAGCGATCATAATGATTACATTGACGCATTTGGGTATAAATTCAATAAATATTATTCCTGTCTATAGAAATATGATGTGAATCTATGAGAATATATCAATATTTCTCCAAGTCTGCACATTTTTGAGCTAAAGCCCTGAGGGACGATGTTTTGTGAATCGCTGTCATGACGACAGCACGGAGTGTTTTTTATGAATGGACCAGCTGACGCTCATAATTCATATTAAAGGTATCGACTCATTTTTTCATTTGATAACTCCTGACACAAATTAAGACATAACTGTCACTATAAGTTTCTCAGAATACAATAGTGGTCAAATACTGAATCTTGAGTATTATATCTTTTTAATGATGTATAGTTTGTCAAGGTATAACATTAAATCTGATAGTAAATTTGAACTAAATAAAAAAAAAAACGCTTCAGTGCGCCGACGCTCTGGAAACGGTTAACAGGTTAATGGTCTAACCTTTTAAATTGCCCAATTTTGGCAGCAGTTTTCGCTTACGGCCATACCACCTTGGTCACGCCGATCTTGTCTGATCTCGGAAGCTAAGCAGGGTAGGCCCTGGTTAGTACTTGGATGGGAGACCGCCTGGGAATACCAGGTGCTGTAAGCTTTTTTGATTTAAAAAAAAAAAGAGTCCCTGAGCTTCTTCAGAAAGCCTTTAAAAGTCTCTGAGATTCTTCAGAGAGCATGAAAGAGTTTGAGTTTTTTCAAAAGTTCCTCTTAGTTTAAAAAAAAAGACTCACTGAGCTTCTGCAGAAAGCCTTTAAAAGTCTCTGAGATTCTTCAGAGAGCATGAAAGAGTTTGAGTTTTTTCAAAAGTTCTTCTTAGTTTAAAAAAAAGACTCACTGAGCTTCTTCAGAAACCTTTTAAAAGTCTCTGAGATTCTTCAGAGAGCATGAAAGAGTTTGAGTTTTTTCAAAAGTTCCTCTTAGTTTAAAAAAAAAGACTCACTGAGCTTCTGCAGAAAGCCTTTAAAAGTCTCTGAGATTCTTCAGAGAGCATGAAAGAGTTTGAGTTTTTTCAAAAGTTCTTCTTAGTTTAAAAAAAAGACTCACTGAGCTTCTTCAGAAAGCCTTTAAAAGTCTCTGAGATTCTACAGAGAGTATGAAAGAGTTTGAGTTTTTTCAAAAGTTCTTCTTAGTTTTCTTCATTAATGGTCTAACCTTGTAAATAGCCCAATTTTGGCAGCAGTTTTCGCTTACGGCCATACCACCTTGGTCACGCCCGATCTCGTCTGATCTCGGAAGCTAAGCAGGGTCGGGCCTGGTTAGTACTTGGATGGGAGACCGCCTGGGAATACCAGGTGCTGTAAGCTTTTTTGATTTAAAAAAAAAAAAGAGTCCCTGAGCTTCTTCAGAAAGCCTTTAAAAGTCTCTGAGATTCTTCAGAGAGCATGAAAGAGTTTGAGTTTTTTCAAAAGTTCTTCTTAGTTTTCTTCATTAATGGTCTAACCTTTTAAATAGCCCAATTTTGGCAGCAGTTTTCGCTTACGGCCATACCACCTTGGTCACGCATAGTGGTACAGTCCAGAGTGTGAGGCGGCAAAGAAAAAGCTAAGCAGTGTTTGTTTAAAAATAATTATTTTCTGGTTATTTTAT
Source organism: Siphateles boraxobius (assembly GCF_051911475.1). Taxonomy (NCBI): domain Eukaryota; kingdom Metazoa; phylum Chordata; class Actinopteri; order Cypriniformes; family Leuciscidae; genus Siphateles; species Siphateles boraxobius. The sequence goes on from NW_027508767.1 coordinate 1,648,159, forward strand.
TTATTGGATTTTTAGTTTTGTAGTTAAAAAATTGTTTTGGAAAGTCAGGTTTAATCCTGATAACTGCCCCCAACAGCTTAAGCTGTTTGGGGGACCTTTTGGTTTTGATTGTCCCATGCTGGAGAAGAACCTTATGGCTGCAAACAAAGAAAAAGAGAAAGCAATGATGAGTAAAAGTACCAGCAGGAAGATAGAAGAGAGAGAGAAAATGAAAGGAGAAGACAAAGAGATCCAAAAACAGCAAGAGGCAAGTAAAGCTACAACAGAAGCGCGGAAAGAAAGAGATGAAAACAACAGAGAAATGCACAGGGATTTGAGAGAGAAATACAGCAAGGAGCTAACTGTGGAGGTGGAGGTTGAAGGAACGGAGAAAATCTCTATGATGGATCTATTGAAGGGAGTAAAGAAGGAGTGTGGAGAGGTGATCGGTTGCAGAGTGAGAGGTGAAAAGATCTATGAACTCACAATGAAGAACAATGAAGGGAAAGAGAAACTAATGGATGGAGTGAGGATACAAGGAGTAATGGTGCATGCCAGGGATATCATCAATAATGATATGGTGGTTTCCTTCATCAACTTGCCGGTGTATTTGGAGGATGAGAAGATACTCTCCAAACTGGAAGAGTGGGGAGTAAAACCACTTTCATCAATTAAACGTCGGGTATGGCCTGGAACGGATACTGTGGATGGAACAAGGTTCCTAAAAGTTCGCTTTACAGAGCAGGTATGTTCGCTTCCATACTCTACAAAATTTGAGACTCTGAGGGGCACAGAATATTTTCGAGTCATTCATGATAGGCAAGTGCGCGTTTGCAGACTTTGTATCAAGCCAGGGCACATATTCAGAGAGTGCCCTGAATTTAAGTGCTTTAAATGTGGCAAGAGTGGACACTATGCCAGAGATTGTGAAGAACAGATGAGAATAGAGAGAGAGCGGATGGATGGACAAGAAGAAAATGAAAGAAGAAACAATATTCTGACAGAGGAACAAGGTAAGAAGACAACTGATGATGTGGAAATGCAAGGGACGGACGGAGCTGTGGGATGTGAAGAAAGAAACAAAATGGAATGGCGAGATAGAGCTGAAAGTTCCAGTGAAGAGGATGATCGAGAGGAAGGGATGGAACAATCGGGAGAGAGCGAAGGCGAGGAGGAGGAGGAGGAGGAGGAGGAGGTGGAAGAGAGGAAAAGAGAAAACATTGAAGGGGAAAGAAGCGAAGAAGAGGAAAAGAAAGGGACAGTACCACAATTCAGAGAAAGTAAGGCCGGAAAAAAGAGAGATGAAGAAAAAGAAGGACTGAAAGCAAAGATCAAAAGACTGAGTGCAAAGAGAAAGTCTGAGACGGATGGAGAACAGACTGAACAGACAAAAGAACCACGATCGGGTATGTGATATTTGTTTAAATGTTTTATCTCATTATATATGTTTTCTGGTTTGCTCTCATGGTCACTGTAACATCAATAAATGTAAACGGGTTAAGAGATAAAATGAAGATGAAAGAATTACTATTTACATTTAGGAGCGATATTATTTGTATACAAGAAACAAATTGGGAAGAGGATAAGGTAAGGGAGATGAGAGAAGAGTGGAGGGGGGACATATATTACAATAACGGAGCTAGGAATGCAAGAGGTGTGGCAATATTAATTAAAAAGGATAGGCTAGAAAATATAAAAGAAGTATACAAAGATAAGAGGGGAAGGATTTTGATTGTCGAATTTAGGTATAGAGATATAGACTTTAGATTAATAAATATATATGTTCCAAATATAGAATTAGACAGGAGGGAAATTATAGAAGAGTTAAAAGGGTTAGTTGTTGGAAAATGTATTATAGTGGGAGACTTCAATATAAAATGCAGTAGATTAGATGTTGGTAAGGGAGTAAAATTTAGATGGGAGAAGTCGAGGGGAATGTTGATGGAGGTAATAAGGGACAAGGGATTAATAGATGTGTGGAGATATGAAAATCCAGAAAAAAGAGAATTCACTAGGAAACAGTTAAGGGAAGGGATATTGAAACAGAGTAGAATAGATTTAGTGTTAGCAAAGGAAGAAATAATTAGGTATATAGACGGGATAAGGCATCAAGAAAATAGTTTAAGTGATCACGATGGTGTCAGGTTCAAAATCAAGATAGGGAATGATGAGGTAGGAGGAGGGATGTGGATATTGAATGCGGGATATATAGAGGAGGGAGAATATGAAATGCAGATGAAGGATTTATTAAATAGGGAAAACGAGAAGATAGATGAGTATAAAAGGAATGGCGAAGCAGATGATAGAATAGGAGAGAGATGGGAGCTAATGAAGGACCAAATCAAATCAATAAGCATAAAATATAGCATGAAAAGAAGGAGGAAAAAGATAAAGGAAGAAAGGATGTTGAAAGAAAAATTAAGAGAAGAGTTAGATAAAGCAGAAGATGAAGAAGGATATAGTATGGAAAAATATATAGAGATTAAAACGGCACTAGAGAAATATGAGAGAGAGAAATGTAGAGGAGCGATTTTAAGGAGCAAAGCAAAATATGCATTAGAAGGTGAAAAATGTACAGGGTATTTTTTGGGTCTTGAGAAAAGGAGACAAAGTAAAACATACATTAACGAAATAAATACAAAAGAGGGTAAGGCAACAAAAGATTATGTAGAGATTTTGGAGAGAGTGCAGGGATTTTATGAAGAGTTATATAAAAGAGGTGGAGTAGATGAGAAAAGTGTAGATGACGTGCTAGAAAGCGTAGAGAATGTTCTAAGTAAGGAAGATGGAGACTGGTGTGATAGGGGAATAGAAGAGGCAGAAGTGTTAGAGGCAATAGGGGGGTTAAGGAGCGGAAAAAGTCCGGGAAGTGATGGGATAGGTATAGAGTGGTATAAAGTATATAAGGAAGAGGTAGCACCAATATTAGTAGAAGTATTCAGAGGGATAGAAAGAACAGGGATAGTGCAAAATAGGATGGTAGAGGGAGTGATAGCCTTAGTTTATAAGAAAGGGAATAGGTTAGATATAGGGAATTACAGACCAATCAGTTTGCTAAATGTTGACTACAAGATATTAACTAAGGTTTTGGCTAACAGAGTGAAAAGAGTGATTGGAGATATAGTGCAACCAACACAGAGCTATAGCATACCAGGCAGGGATATAGCGGACACGATAGCGACAGTAAGAGATGTGATAGAGTATTTGAAACGAGATAGGAAAGGAGGAATAGTAATAGGGATAGATTGGAACAAAGCATTTGATAGGGTAGAACATGAATACCTATTCAGAGTATTAGAAAAGTTTGGATTTGGGGTAAAAATGGTGGGATGGGTGAGGAAACTATATGAGAGGGCAAAGAGCTGTGTAAAGATAAATGGAGTGTTAACAGATAAGTTTGAGGTGGGGAGGTCCGTGAGACAGGGATGTCCCCTGTCTGCATTACTGTATGCCATCTCAGTAGAGCCTCTAGCCACATTAATTAAGAGAGATGAAAGGATAGTTGGTATTGATTTGCCGTATGGAGGAAAATGTATTATAAATCAATATGCGGATGACACCACAATCACAGTGAGGGAAGGAAATAGTTTAAAAAGAGTTCTAGAGATAGTAGAGAAGTATGGGAAGGCATCAGGGGCAAAAATAAATAGGGAGAAATCAGAGTTAATGTACATAGGAGAGGTTGGGAGAGTAGAGGTAGGGGTAAAAGTAGAGGAAAAATATATGAAAGTATTAGGAGTATATTTAGGGGTAGAAAGCAAAGAGGCAAGAGATGTAACTTGGACCGGGGTGATTAACAAAATAAGAACAGTATGCGCTGCATGGAAAGGGAGGAAATTAAAATTAAATGGGAAAGTAATTGTAGTAAATGGTCTGTTGTTATCAGTATGTGTATATGTAATGAGTGTAATTGAAATGCCAGGGTGGGTGATGAATGAGTTGAATAAAATTGTGTGTGATTTTATATGGGAGGGAAAAGGGGTGAAAATAGCACAGAAAACATTGGTGGGAAAGAGATGGGAAGGAGGATTAAACTTGATGGACCTAGAAATAAAAAGAAATGCAATGAGAATAAAAACGGTGATAAAATATATGACAGGTAGATGGGATTACGGGTGGAAGGAATTCTTAAGAAAATATATTGATGATGTAGGAGGAATAGGAGAAAATGGTTGGTACATGGGCTTTAAGCAATCTATGACAGGAGGAAATATATCGGGAGGTATTAGAGGCATGGAGGCAGTTTCTACCTAAGATAGAGTATGAGTGTGAAGATATACATATGATTAAAAATCTACCCCTGTTTCTAAATGAAAAGTTTAAACATAAAAATAAAACGTTATATGAACCTAGATTTATAGAGGGAGGCATAAAACAGGTAAAAGACATTATATATGAAGTCATTCCAGGATTCCTCAGAAGCAACTGCATTTATGACTCTGTGTGTGATTTGGAGGGAATGGAGAACAGAGAGAAAGTGAACAAAATATATGAAAAGATTAAATCAAGTATACCCACACAATGGACAAATATGATTGAAAATGAATGTATATCCAAAAGAGAACAATGTATGCCAGAGATGTATATAGATGATGATGAAAAGAAATATCAAATCAAAACCTTGAGTGTTAAAAATGTATATAGGAGGCTAATTGTTGATGTTAGAAAAGAGCCAGCAGCAGAGAAAGTGTGGAAGAGGGTATTTGATAATTTGGAAGTGGAAAAAATATGGTCGAATCTAAATTTAAAATATAACAGTATAGAGTGTGAAAATAATGATTTTTTGATAAGACATAACAGAATCTACACAAATGTGGTGTTAAATAAAATTAACAATGAGGTAAATGTGATGTGTGACGTGTGTAATAATGGCCATGAGAGTTTTTTACATTATTTTTTGAGATGTGAGGCATTGGTTGTTTTTTTTGACTACCTGAGAAAATTGTTATTAGAAAACTGGGGTGTGGAAGTCGAATCAGAAGAGGAATGGGATAAAATGTTTTTGTTTGGGATCTTAGAGAAAAAGAAAAAGAAAATGGACAGTTGCCTAATCAATTTTGTTTTAAGTCATGCCAGACTGGCAGTAGTTCTGAGAAGAAACTACGCACATTTTGAGGGGAGAAAGGTTAAAATTAAAGATTTATTTAAATCAATAACAAAAAGAGATGTTGAGTTGCTTTGTAAATATGGTGAGAAAGAGGTGAAAGAGTTTTTTGTAAATACAAGCAAGCTAATATATCAAGAGCCAGGGGAAGACATATGTTTCAACTGGTAAAAATGAAAAGTATTTGGTTGAGATTTGTTGTTGCAAACTGTGTAAATAGCAACATAATAGTGTGATTTTTTATTTTTTCCTTTCCATTTTTTTTTGTTCATGGGATATATAAAAGAAATGAAATGTGTGTATGTAAATCTGATGAAATAATGTAATTGAAAATATGTGAATTGTAAGAAAAATAAAAAAGATAAAAAAATAAAAAAAAAAGGTCACGCCCGATCTCGTCTGATCTCGGAACCTAAGCAGGGTCGGGCCTGGTTAGTACTTGGATGGGAGACCGCCTGGGAATACCAGGTGCTGTAAGCTTTTTTGATTTAAAAAAAAAAAATCTCGTCTGATCTCGGAAGCTAAGCAGGGTCGGGCCTGGTTTTTACTTGGATGGGAGAGCGCCTGGAAATACCAGGTGCTGTAAGCTTTTTTGATTTAAAAAAAAAATAAAAAAAATAAAAGAGTCCCTGAGCTTCTTCAGAAAGCCTTTAAAAGTCTCTGAGATTCTTCAGAGAGCATGAAAGAGTTTGAGTTTTTTCAAAAGTTCTTCTTAGTTTAAAAAAAAGAGTCCCTGAGCTTTTTCAGAAAGCCTTTTAAAAGTCTCTGAGATTCTTCAGAGAGCATGAAAGAGTTTGAGTTTTTTCAAAAGTTCTTCTTAGTTTAAAAAAAAGACTCACTGAGCTTCTTCAGAAAGCCTTTAAAAGTCTCTGAGATTCTTCAGAGAGCATGAAAGAGTTTGAGTTTTTTCAAAAGTTCTTCTTACTTTAAAAAAAAGACTCACTGAGCTTCTTCAGAAAGCCTTTAAAAGTCTCTGAGATTCTTCAGAGAGCATGAAAGAGTTTGAGTTTTTTCAAAAGTTCTTCTTAGTTTAAAAAAAAAAGACTCACTGAGCTTCTTCAGAAAGCCTTTAAAAGTCTCTGAGATTCTTCAGAGAGCATGAAAGAGTTTGAGTTTTTTCAAAAGTTCTTCTTAGTTTTCTTCATTAATGGTCTAACCTTTTAAATTGCCCAATTTTGGCAGCAGTTTTCGCTTACGGCCATACCACCTTGGGCATGCCCGATCTCGTCTGATCCAGGAAGTGTGAGTTGGCAGTTTGGAGAGAAAGGCTCTCCTATTTTTTGTTTTTCTTTATTGTGATTTCATTTGATAATTCATTAAGTTACTAGCTGTCTTCTTAATTTAGTTTTGTTTAAACCTCAGACAGGTATTTTACTGTCTGAGGTTTTATTTATTTATTTATTTATTTTTCAAAATGACTGATACTATGGCTATGGAACAGGAACGGATATTAGACCAAGAGATTGAGGATAATGATTACACTGAAAGGAACAAAGAAAAGGACAATGGAAAAGATAAAGATGACAACGAAACATGGGCATCTGTGGTTTCGAGAAAGAAGAGAAATGGAGTTGAAATGGATAAAGGAAGGACTGAACAACAGAAGATACAAGGTAAAGAAAAGGATGATGTAAATGGTGAAAAGAGACAAGAGAAAAGTCAAAAAGATGAAATGATAAATAAGTTGAGAGGAAAAATGAGATACCAGAGAGAGTACAAAAAAGAAACAACGTTGACAATGAATGTGAAAAACCCAGAACAACTAACGGTTATGATGATAATTAAAGCTGTGGAGGACAAAACTGGATTGGGAAAATTATATGGACTAAGGAAAAAAACTGAATTTGAATATGAACTTACATTGGAGAAAGAGGAAGACTGTGAACAATTATTGGATGGAATACAAATAAATGGACAATGTTGTGAAATAACAAAACTTTGTGGAACGGAAAGGATGGTATCTTTTTTACAATTGCCAAACTATATTAATGATGAGGATGTTTTACAAAAACTGACAAGCTGGGGGGTTACACCGATACTTCCTCTGAGAAGAAGGTATTACCCTGGGACAATTGTGGCGGATGGAACAAGATTCATAAGAGTTAAATTTCCAAAAGACGTGGTGTCTCTGCCATATAACACAAGATTCGAAACGGAAGAAGGATGGCAGTTTTTCAGGGTGATTCATGATCACCAGGTGAAGACGTGTAGAATATGTGCAAGTGTGGATCATGAAAAAAAGGACTGTCCACAATTAATATGCAGAGAATGCCTGGAGCAGGGGCATTATGCGCGGGACTGCAAAGCCCCGCGGTGCCAAGGCTGCGGAAAGGCATTTCTCAGGTGCAGATGTGAAACATACGAAGAGGAACATGAGGAAATGGAGACGGAGACACTCAACGACGAGGTGAATGTGGAAGAGGATGATGAAGGAAGTGTACTACAACAAACACGTGGATTAATAATGGAGATACAGAGCAGAGAAGAAGGAGGAAGTAAAGACGAACGGGATGGAGAAGAAGAGACAGAAACGATGACAGAACTACAAATAATTGCAGATAAAGTTGAACAGGATGGGATGAAAAACAAAGAAGATGACAATGATGGACCAAAGGACAGTACAAACATAGATGAGGTAAGAGACACTAAGAATAAAACTATTGGTGGAAATGAAAGTGGGAAGAAAAACATTTTGAGTGGGGGGAGTAAACTAAAAACAACAGGACAAATTAACATTGAGAAGGTGATGGAGAAACAAAGAATAAGAAGATAATCTAAAAAAAAAAAGAGGAAAAAAGCTGAAAGGACTGGACCAGGAGATGCGGTTTTGAAAGAGACTGAACCAAAGTGATGAGTTTTTTTGTTTGTTTCTATGTTACTTTTATTTTGTATATGAGTCAATTGAGCATAGTTTCAATCAATGCAAGGGGATTGTCAACTATGACTAAATTTGAGAATATTAATCATTTGACAAAGAAAAATGACATAATATGTATACAAGAGACAGGATGGAATGATGAAAAAACAAATGATTTGAAGAAAATATGGGACGGGGAATTTATTTACAATAATGATCCTAATAGGAAAAAAGGAGTAGCAATTTTAATAAGAAGGGGTACAATACAAAAAGCAACAGTTATATTTACAGATAAGATAGGAAGGACATTGATGGTCAAGGTCGAAGGAAAAGAAGAAGAAATAACAATATGTAATATTCATGCACCAAATGAAGACCTAGAACGTGCTACTTTTTTTTAAAGAAATGGATGTTCTAATAGAGAAATATAAATGTTCGATTTTAAATGGTGATTTTAATACTGTTTTAGAACGAATAGATGTGGAGGATTACATGGTGTATAGAGCAGATGTTGGGAGAAAAGAATTAAAGAAAGTTATGGGAAAACACAGATTTATAGATTTATGGAGGGAAAGAAACAGAGTAAAAAGAGAATATTCAAGAAGACAAATGGTAAACAAAGTTTTAAAACAAAGTAGAATTGATTTGGTATTATGTAACAGACATTTGGGAAGTTTCGTTACAAAAGTATTTTACAAAATGTTTAGTGGAAGTGATCATGATTTTTTAAATGTAATCATTGATTATAGTGGTGTAGAGAGAGGGCCAGGGGTGTGGGTTTTTAATACGGAACTTTTAAAAAATGACATTTATAAAATGGAAGTAGAAAATTATATAATAAATAATATTAATAATGTCCTATATGAAGAAGCAAAAAGTGTGTGGTGGGATAATTTAAAAATAGATATTAAAAAACTATCTATTGAATATTCAAAGAAAATGCAAAGAATAAAGAAAAGTAAAGAAAGATTATTAAACAAGGAATGGGAAGAAGAAATGAAAAAAGTGTCAGAAGGAAGGATGGATGGGAATAGAATAGTGATATTAGAAGAGAAATTGAAAAAAATAGAAGAGGCAAAGTGCATGGGAGCTAAAATAAGAAGTAGAGCGAAAAATACAGTAGAAGGAGAAAGGAGTACACATTTTTTTTATGATTTGGAAAAAACAAGAAAACAAGCAGAAATGATAAAAAGTATTTCAAAAAACGGAAAGGTTGTGAAAGAAAAAGAAGGTATTTTAAATGAAGTGAAGGATTTTTATGCTATTTTATTTAAAAAAGATAAAATAAATGAGGAAGATGAAGAGTTTTTATTGAATCAAATTGAAACAAAAGTAAATGAAGAAGATAAGAAAATGTGTGATAAGGAAATAGAAGAAGAAGAAATAGATGAAGCTATAGATCAGATGAGTAATGGGAAAAGTCCAGGCCTAGATGGTTTACCAGCTGAATTTTATAAGGTTTTTAAGAATGTTTTAACGCCAATTTTGCATGATTTATTTATTGATATTTTTAAACAGAAAAAGTTAAGTGAAAGTATGAAGAAAAGAATAATTAAGATAATATATAAAAATAAAGGGGAAAGAGAAGAGCTTAAAAATTATAGACCATTGAGCATGTTAAATACTGATTACAAGATACTGGCCAAGATTTTAGCAAACAGACTGAAAAAAGTGATTCCAAACATTATAAAAACAAATCAAGCATATGGTGTTTTAAACCGTGATATATCGGATATAGTAACAAGTATTAGAGATTTAATGTGGTATATGAAAGAAAAAGGTAAAGAAGGATATTTGATTAGTATAGATCTGGAAAAGGCATTTGATAGAGTAGAGCACAAATATTTATTTGATATATTGGAACAATTTGGTTTTGGGGGAATTTTTATTGCATGGATGAAATGTTTTTATAATGATATTTTAAGTTGTGTAAAAGTAAATGGGTTTTTAACAGATTTTATTAAGATATCAAGGTCAATAAGGCAGGGATGTCCATTATCAGCACTACTATACACTTTAGTTGCTGAGCCATTAGGACTTGCAATAAACAAAGAAAAACAGATACAAGGAATAGTTTTGGAAAATGAGGAAGTACATCAGAAAATATTTCAATATGCAGATGATACCACTTTGTTTTTAAAAGATGTTAAGAGTATTGAGAAGGCAATGTTAATATTGGGAAAATATTGTGGTGGAACAGGGGCTAAAGTCAATAATGATAAGACTGAATATATGAGAATGGGGAAGGTAGATATTTTAGGAAGACAATGGAACTTTAAAGAACAGAAGAATGAACTAAAAATTTTAGGAATAACACTAGGAAGAGATGAAATTAGAACAAGAGATCTGGTTTGGGAGGAGACTATAGGAAAAATGGAAAAAAGACTAAACTTTTGGAAACAAAGACAATTATTTATAAAAGGGAAAGTATTGGTTTTAAACTCTCTTTTTTTATCTAAGATGTGGTATATTTTAAATGTGGTTAGTCTGCCAACACGGGTGTATAAAAGAATAAAAACATGTATTTTAAATTTTATGTGGGATGGTAAACCAGCTAAAATAGCTTATGACACAATTATTGGAGAGGTAGATAAGGGAGGTTTGGGACTGATAGATCCAATGATAAGAAAGCAAAGTTTGAGAATAAAGACTGTAAAAAAGTTTTTAAAAAAGGATGATTTAATTTGGAAAAAAATAATGAGTTTTTATATAAATAAGTGTGGAAAAATGGGGGATGATTTTATATGGATGCATTTTAAGGACAATATGATAGAGGGGATACCGGAATTTTATAAAGAAGTTTTAAAAGCATGGAAAGGTTTCAAAGAAAATGTAAATATTGAGTTTAAAGGGAGAGAACAACTATTGAAGCAACCACTCTTTTTAAATCAACATATTATATTCAACAGAAACACCTTTTTTTATAAGAGTTGGTATTATGCAGGACTAAAACAAGTTAAAGACATTTTATATGAGGTAATACCAGGATTTTTACCTTTACAAGCAATCATAGACACATTAGAAGTAAATGAAGATATAGAAAATAAGCAATTGATAAAGGAGCAATATTTGAAAATAAAAGAAGCCATACCAGTAGAATGGATAAAAAATATTGAAGATAAAGTAAAAGTGTATGAAAATTTGAATGTATTTTTAAAAAGAAAAGATGAAAATATTTCTTTTAATGATTGTACTTTAAAAATGTTTTATGGTTGTTTATGTAAGTCTGTTTTTAAAATACCAAAAGCAATTGAGTATTGGGGAAAACTATTTGATAATTTTGATGCATCCAACATATGGAAAAATGTGAGAATTAATTTTAAGAGTCCTATGTTGGAAAATTTTGATTATTTATTAAGACACAATTGTATAAAGACAGACATGATATTGTGTAAAATAGGGTTGTTACAAGATGAAAAATGTAAAGTATGTATGGAAAAAAAAGAAGGTGTTATGCATTTGTTTGTACAGACACTCGTCTGTTTTTAAATGAAAAATATTGTTATTAATTGAAATATTATAAAAAATAAAAAAATAAAATAAAAAAAATCTCGTCTGATCTCGGAAGCTAAAAAAAATAAAAAAAATAAAAATAAAAAATCTCGTCTGATCTCGGAAGCTAAGCAGGGTAGGGCCTGGTTAGTACTTGGATGGGAGACCGCCTGGGAATACCAGGTGCTGTAAACTTTTTTGATTTAAAAAAAAAAAAAAAAAAAAAAAAAAAAGAGTCCCTGAGCTTCTTCAGAAAGCCTTTAAAAGTCTCTGAGATTCTTCAGAGAGCATGAAAGAGTTTGAGTTTTTTCAAAAGTTCTTCTTACTTTAAAAAAAGACTCACTGAGCTTCTTCAGAAAGCCTTTAAAAGTCTCTGAGATTCTTCAGAGAGCATGAAAGAGTTTGAGTTTTTTCAAAAGTTCTTCTTAGTTTAAAAAAAAAGAGTCCCTGAGCTTTTTCAGAGAGCCTTTTAAAAGTCTCTGAGATTCTTCAGAGAGCATGAAAGAGTTTGAGTTTTTTCAAAAGTTCTTCTTAGTTTAAAAAAAAAGACTCACTGAGCTTCTTCAGAAAGCCTTTAAAAGTCTCTGAGATTCTTCAGAGAGCATGAAAGAGTTTAAGTTTTTTCAAAAGTTCTTCTTACTTTAAAAAAAGACTCACTGAGCTTCTTCAGAAAGCCTTTAAAAGTCTCTGAGATTCTTCAGAGAGCATGAAAGAGTTTGAGTTTTTTCAAAAGTTCTTCTTAGTTTAAAAAAAAGAGTCCCTGAGCTTTTTCAGAGAGCCTTTTAAAAGTCTCTGAGATTCTTCAGAGAGCATGAAAGAGTTTGAGTTTTTTCAAAAGTTCCTCTTAGTTTAAAAAAAAGACTCACTGAGCTTCTGCAGAAAGCCTTTAAAAGTCTCTGAGATTCTTCAGAGAGCATGAAAGAGTTTCAGTTTTTTCAAAAGTTCTTCTTAGTTTAAAAAAAAGACTCACTGAGCTTCTTCAGAAAGCCTTTAAAAGTCTCTGAGATTCTACAGAGAGTATGAAAGAGTTTGAGTTTTTTCAAAAGTTCTTCTTAGTTTTCTTCATTAATGGTCTAACCTTTTAAATAGCCCAATTTTGGCAGCAGTTTTCGCTTACGGCCATACCACCTTGGTCACGCCCGATCTCGTCTGATCTCAGAAGCTAAGCAGGGTCGGGCCTGGTTAGTACTTGGATGGGAGACCGCCTGGGAATCCCAGGTGCTGTAAGCTTTTTTGATTTAAAAAAAAAAAAAAAAAAAGAGTCCCTGAGCTTCTTCAGAAAGCCTTTAAAAGTCTCTGAGATTCTTCAGAGAGCATGAAAGAGTTTGAGTTTTTTCAAAAGTTCTTCTTACTTTAAAAAAAAGACTCACTGAGCTTCTTCAGAAAGCCTTTAAAAGTCTCTGAGATTCTTCAGAGAGCATGAAAGAGTTTGAGTTTTTTCAAAAGTTCTTCTTAGTTTAAAAAAAAAGACTCACTGAGCTTCTGCAGAAAGCCTTTAAAAGTCTCTGAGATTCTTCAGAGAGCATGAAAGAGTTTGAGTTTTTTCAAAAGTTCTTCTTAGTTAAAAAAAAAACTCACTGAGCTTCTTCAGAAAGCCTTTAAAAGTCTCTGAGATTCTTCAGAGAGCATGAAAGAGTTTGAGTTTTTTCAAAAGTTCTTCTTAGTTTAAAAAAAAAAGACTCACTGAGCTTCTTCAGAAAGCCTTTAAAAGTCTCTGAGATTCTTCAGAGAGCATGAAAGAGTTTGAGTTTTTTCAAAAGTTCTTCTTAGTTTTCTTCATTAATGGTCTAACCTTTTAAATTGCCCAATTTTGGCAGCAGTTTTCGCTTACGGCCATACCACCTTGGTCACGCCCGATCTCGTCTGATCTCGGAAGCTAAGCAGGGTCGGGCCTGGTTAGTACTTGGATGGGAGACCGCCTGGGAATACCAGGTGCTGTAAGCTTTTTTGATTTAAAAAAAAAAAAAAAAAAAAAGAGTCCCTGAGCTTCTTCAGAAAGCCTTTAAAAGTCTCTGAGATTCTTCAGAGAGCATGAAAGAGTTTGAGTTTTTTCAAAAGTTCTTCTTACTTTAAAAAAAAGACTCACTGAGCTTCTTCAGAAAGCCTTTAAAAGTCTCTGAGATTCTTCAGAGAGCATGAAAGAGTTTGAGTTTTTTCAAAAGTTCTTCTTAGTTTTCTTCATTAATGGTCTAACCTTTTAAATTGCCCAATTTTGGCAGCAGTTTTCGCTTACGGCCATACCACCTTGGTCACGCCCGATCTGTGATAGTGGTACAGTCCAGGAAGTGAGTTGGCAGTTTGAAGTTTGCAGTAGGTGAGACAGGCTCACCATTTTTTCGTTTTTTATTTTGTTCGCTGTTTCCTTATATATATATATATTTATTTTTATTTTTTTATTTTTTTTGAGTTTTCCTCCCAGCAGCTTTTGCTGTTTGGGGGGTGTTTAAGCGTGTTTTTGTTTAAAATGGATGGATCAACGGCATCGACCACAGCAATGGCAGGAGGAACATCAACTGGTAATGAAACTGGACTGGAACAAAGACGACGAGATGGACATGGAAAGGATAAAGAAGCAAGGAAAGAAAACATGAAAAGAGTTTATGCAAAAGAAGCAACAGTTACAGTGGATTTAATGGATGTGAGAGGTGCAAGGGCGGAGGATATTATTAAAGCAGTGACAGAGAAAATAGGAGATGGGAAAATCTTGGCAGTTCGACCTAAACAAATGAATAACTACGAGGTGACGTTGGAGAAAGAAGAAGACACGGAAGAGCTGATGGATGGACTAATCATCAAAGGGAAAAAATGTGAGGTACAAAAACTGCAAAATAGAGACTATGTGGTTTCATTTATGCACTTGCCTGCTTATATGGACGATGAGGACATTTTTAAAAAGCTGGAGGGATGGGGGGTTTTCCCCGTCTCTAAGATGAGAAGGCGAGTCTATCCGGGCACAAGTATCGAGGATGGAACGAGGTTTGTAAAAACCAGGTTCCCCAGAGAAGTGATCTCACTCCCAAGCACTAAGCTTGAGACGGAAGAAGGACCGCAATACTTTCGGGTGATGCATAGTCATCAGGTGAGGACCTGTCGGCTGTGCATGAGCCCGGACCACATTGTGAAGGACTGTCCGGACTACAAGTGTTACAAGTGCTGTGAGATGGGGCATTTTGCGAGGGACTGCAAAGCAGTGAAGTGCCTGGATTGCAAGGAAGTGCTCAACAAATGTGAATGTGGGATGAGAAACAAGGAGGACGAGGAAGAAGAAGGAGTAAGCGGGCAGGTGCATGAGGGAGACAACGAAAAGGAACAGGAGGAAGCCACAACGATGACACAAGCTGAAACAGCAGAAAAGGACGAAGGAGAACCCAGAGAAGAATGGAACTCACAAGAAGAACAAGACCAACAACAGGATCAAGTAGAAATGCAAATAGACATGCCTGGAGTTTGTGGAATTTCTATGGATAGAAGGGAACAGTCAAAAATTGTAAATGAACAAACAACTTCTGAGAATGACAGAGAAGAGGAAAAAGAGGACCAAACAGAGATGCAAATGAAAAGAAGGAGATCAATTAAGGTAAAACCATATTTGGGGGCTGCAAGGAAAAAAATTGTTAATGAGGACACATTGAGAAATGTGAATAGGTATGAATTGCTAAAGGACTTTGGGGAGATAGAATGATAAATGAACAGCTACATGTATGTTTTTCTTTGCTTCATGGTTCTGAGGATTGTGACTTTTAATGCGAGAGGTCTTTTAAATATCAACAAATTTGATAAAGTAAAAGAAATGTGTAAACAAGAGGATATAATTTTGCTACAGGAAACAAACTGGAGAGAGGGGTGTATAAATGAAATGAGAAACAATTGGAAAGGAGAATTTTGGTATAATAATGGAGATGCAAGATATGGCCGAGGGGTGGCAATTCTAATAAGAGAAAATAGTGGAATAAATGGTAAAGAAATATATAAAGACAAAGTGGGAAAATGTATGGTAGTGGAAATTACTTATGAAGAGAAGGGAATTTTATTGGTTAATATACATGCACCAAATGAAGAAAAGGAAAAAAGAGAATATTTTAACATTGTCAAGAGTGTTTTAAGGAATTATAAAGATATAATTATGATGGGGGATTTTAACACTGTTTTTAGCAAAAAAGATATGGCAGATGGTATGGTTTTTAAAAGGGACACGGGAAGGAAAGAGTTAAAGTCATTAATGGAGGAGAACAAAATGATTGATGTGTGGAGGGAAAGACTTGAAAAGAAAAGGGAATTTTCTAGAAGACAAATTGTAGGGAATTTTTTGTGTCAAACAAGGATAGATATGGTTTTATGTACAAGGAATATAGAAGGTTTTATAGATAAGTTAAGGTATGAAGAATCAAGTTTGAGTGACCACAAGGCTTTTTTTGTACAGTTGGATTGGGATACAGGAAAAAGAGGGCCGGGTGTATGGGTTTTAAATACAGACATTTTAAAAGATGAACATTATGTTTTAGCAATAAAAGAGATGATTGAAGAAGAAAAAGAAAATGCAATGTATGTAGAAGACAAAAGAATTTGGTGGGAGAATGTAAAATTTTTAGCGAAAAAATTCACTATAAAATATTGTACGTTAAAGCATAAATGTAAAAAGAATAAAGAAAAAAAGATAAGAGAAAGGTTGGAGAAGCAAATTGATGAAGAAGTGCAAGATGTACAAAAAATTAAAGAAATACAGGAAGAATTGAAAGAGATTGAAGAAAATAAATATAAAAGATCAATATTGAGGAGTAAAGCAAAATATCTGGTTGAATGGGAAAAGTGTACAAAGTTTTTCTTTGATTTGGAAAGGAAAAAAGGAAGATCAGAAATGATAAAAGGAATAAAAAAGGGGAATGGTGAAATAACAGAAACAAGTGGGGAAATCTTACATGAAACAAAAGATTTTTTTGAAAAGCTTTTTAGTGCAGAAGATGTAAAGGAGGAAGAAAAATGGAACTAATGGAATTAATAAAAACAAAAGTAGGTGAAGAAGAGAAGGAAGAGTGTGATAGAAGCATAAGTAAAGAAGAGATAGGAAGAGCTATAAATGAACTGAACAAAAGGAAAAGCCCAGGGATTGATGGTTTAGGAAGTGAGTTTTATATAACTTTAAAGATATATTAACAAATATTTTAATGGATGTTTATGAAGAGATTTTTGAAATAGGTGGAATGATGTTAAGAATGGGGATGGGATTGATGAAGCTTATATATAAGAGGAAGGGAGAAAAAACAGAACTAAAAAACTATAGACCTATCACAATGCTTAATACTGACTTGAAGATTTTGGCAAAAATTTTAGCAAATAGATTGAAAGAGATAATGCCAAAGATAATCACAACAAACCAGGTATATGGAGTGAAAGGAAAAGACATTGCGGATACGATAATGAGTATAAAAGACACGATAAGGTACATGCGAGATAAAAAGAAAGAGGGTTACATAATTAGCTTAGACTTCAAAAAAGCATTCGACAGAGTAGATCATAAGTATCTTTTTGATGTTTTAAAAAGTTTTGGGTTTGGGGAGAATTTTATTAAATGGGTTCGTATTTTATATAAGGGAGCGGTGACAAGAATAAAATGTAATGGTTTTTTAACTGAATGTTTTAGAATAACGCGCTCAATAAGACAAGGTTGTCCTTTATCAGCCCTTTTGTACTCGTTGGTGGCAGAACCGCTAGGACTAGCAATCAAACAAGGAAAGAGGATTAAAGGAATAGAGGTTGAAGAATTCATAGAGGATAACAAAATATTTCAATATGCTGATGACACAACATTTATTGTTAGAGGAGAAGAAAGTGTTACAAAAATAATGGAAATAGTACAGAGGTTTTGTAAGGGGTCAGGAGGAAAAGTGAATGAAGAAAAAACTTTGTACATGAGATTTGGAGAGACAGTGAACTTAACAGAGAATTTTAAGTTCAAGGAAGTCAAAGAAATGAAGATTTTAGGGATTTTAATAGGGAAAGACGAAGACAAAGTGAGAGAAAACATGTGGGAAGAAATAGTGGGAGGTATTGAAAGAAGAACTAACTTTTGGAAACTGAGGACACTTAATTTAAAGGGGAAGGTTTTAATCCTGAATGTTTTAATGTCATCGAAATTGTGGTATTTTTTATATGTGTCATCAATGCCAGTGTGGGTGGAAAAAAGGTTGAAAAGATGTTTTTTAGATTTTTTATGGGAAGGCAAACCAGCTAGAATCGCATATAATACTTTAATAGGGGTGGTAGATAAAGGAGGTTTGGGATTAATGGATGTGGAGCAAAGGAAAAATAGTCTAAGAGTTAAATTGGTTAAAAAGTATCTGGATGAATGTAATAAAGTAGAATGGAAAACAACAATGGAGTATTTTTTAAACAAATGTGGGAATTTTAATCTGGGGGACAATATTTTATGGATGAGAACAAAAGAGTGGATGACAGTGGGTTTGCCAAAGTTTTATAGAGAGGTTTTAAGTGCTTGGGGAAAGTTTTTTGTAAATGTACGGTACAATTTACATGGAAGAGAAAGAATTTTAAATCAGCCTTTATTCCTAAACACTGGCATTTTAAACCAAGGGAAGGAAATTTATTTTAAAAAATGGTTGGAAGTTGGAATAGTTAAAGTGAGAGATGTTTTATATGAATATAAAGAAGGTTTTTTACCGATACAGTACATTGTAGATGTAATGGAGGAAGCAAAAGAGGAGATCAGTAGACAAGAAATAAAAAACAAGTATGAAATTATAAAACATGCAATTCCTAAGCAATGGATAACAAAAATTGACAATATGGAAGAGGGGAATAATGAAAAGGATGTAAAAGTAATACTGGGAGAGAAACTTTGTTTTTTTAAAGAATGCACAGTGAAAATGTTTTATGGATTTTTTAGAGATGCTGTTTTTAAGAAACCAATTATAAATGAATTTTGGCAAAAGACATTTGAAGGTTTGAAAGTAGAAAATATTTGGAACAATATGAAAGGGAAGTTTATTGAAATAAAACTAGGAAATTTGGAGTATTTTATTAGACATAGAGTGATATTTACTGATACAAAGTTAAAAAAAATTGGGTTTGAACAAAGTGCGACATGTAAAGTATGCTGTGAGGAATATGAAAGTTTTTTACATCTATTCTTATACTGTAAAAATTTAAAAGTTTTTAATGAAAAATGTAAGAGTATTATTGGAAAATTAGAAGGGGAGCAAGAAGATACAGAAAAGGATAAGATTATAATGGTAGGGTGTGACAAAAACAATAAAAATGAAAAGATGATCAATCTGTTTGTAATGCTGATGAAAGGTGCAATATGGGAAAGGAGAGTAGTTGCAAAGCAGGAAAAAAAAGTATTGGATGTATGGTTGGTGCTTAAAAGACGATTGGAAAAATATATGGAATGTTTGTACTGTTATTTTAAACAAGAACAGAAAGTGGATGATTTTTATAAGTTTTGTACGCCTGAGATTTACTCAGTGTTTAATGAGTTTAATGTGGTACTGCCAGGAAAGGAATAATGTATTTGTTTAAAGATGTTTGAGATGAATATTTTCTGTACTGTGGGAGATGTTTTTGAATGTTTTTCAAAAAATGATTTATTTAAGAGGAATTTTTATGTGGAAAAAATTGCTTTTATGTATTTTGTGATATAAACTTTTAATAAAAAAAAAAAAAAAAAAAAAAAAAAAAAAAAAGTCACGCCCGATCTCGTCTGATCTCGGAAGCTAAGCAGGGTCGGGCCTGGTTAGTACTTGGATGGGAGACCGCCTGGGAATACCAGGTGCTGTAAGCTTTTTTGATTAAAAAAAAAAAAAGAGTCCCTGAGCTTCTTCAGAAAGCCTTTAAAAGTCTCTGAGATTCTTCAGAGAGCATGAAAGAGTTTGAGTTTTTTCAAAAGTTCTTCT
>NW_027508767.1:1670000-1680000 GCF_051911475.1 Siphateles boraxobius
CAGAGAGCATGAAAGAGTTTGAGTTTTTTCAAAAGTTCTTCTTAGTTTAAAAAAAAGACTCACTGAGCTTCTTCAGAAAGCCTTTAAAAGTCTCTGAGATTCTTCAGAGAGCATGAAAGAGTTTGAGTTTTTTCAAAAGTTCTTCTTAGTTTTCTTCATTAATGGTCTAACCTTTTAAATTGCCCAATTTTGGCAGCAGTTTTCGCTTACGGCCATACCACCTTGGTCACGCCCGATCTCGTCTGATCTCGGAAGCTAAGCAGGGTCGGGCCTGGTTAGTACTTGGATGGGAGACCGCCTGGGAATACCAGGTGCTGTAAGCTTTTTTGATTTAAAAAAAAAAAAAAAAAAAGAGTCCCTGAGCTTCTTCAGAAAGCCTTTAAAAGTCTCTGAGATTCTTCAGAGAGCATGAAAGAGTTTGAGTTTTTTCAAAAGTTCTTCTTACTTTAAAAAAAAGACTCACTGAGCTTCTTCAGAAAGCCTTTAAAAGTCTCTGAGATTCTTCAGAGAGCATGAAAGAGTTTGAGTTTTTTCAAAAGTTCTTCTTAGTTTAAAAAAAAAGACTCACTGAGCTTCTGCAGAAAGCCTTTAAAAGTCTCTGAGATTCTTCAGAGAGCATGAAAGAGTTTGAGTTTTTTCAAAAGTTCTTCTTAGTTTTCTTCATTAATGGTCTAACCTTTTAAATAGCCCAATTTTGGCAGCAGTTTTCGCTTACGGCCATACCACCTTGGTCACGCCCGATCTCGTCTGATCTCGGAAGCTAAGCAGGGTCGGGCCTGGTTAGTACTTGGATGGGAGACCGCCTGGGAATACCAGGTGCTGTAAGCTTTTTTGATTTAAAAAAAAAAAAAAAAAAAAGAGTCCCTGAGCTTCTTCAGAAAGCCTTTAAAAGTCTCTGAGATTCTTCAGAGAGCATGAAAGAGTTTGAGTTTTTTCAAAAGTTCTTCTTACTTTAAAAAAAAGACTCACTGAGCTTCTTCAGAAAGCCTTTAAAAGTCTCTGAGATTCTTCAGAGAGCATGAAAGAGTTTGAGTTTTTTCAAAAGTTCTTCTTAGTTTTCTTCATTAATGGTCTAACCTTTTAAATTGCCCAATTTTGGCAGCAGTTTTCGCTTACGGCCATACCACCTTGGTCACGCCCGATCTCGTCTGATCTCGGAAGCTAAGCAGGGTCGGGCCTGGTTAGTACTTGGATGGGAGACCGCCTGGGAATACCAGGTGCTGTAAGCTTTTTTGATTAAAAAAAAAAAAAGAGTCCCTGAGCTTCTTCAGAAAGCCTTTAAAAGTCTCTGAGATTCTTCAGAGAGCATGAAAGAGTTTGAGTTTTTTCAAAAGTTCTTCTTACTTTAAAAAAAAGACTCACTGAGCTTCTTCAGAAAGCCTTTAAAAGTCTCTGAGATTCTTCAGAGAGCATGAAAGAGTTTGAGTTTTTTCAAAAGTTCTTCTTAGTTTAAAAAAAAAGACTCACTGAGCTTCTGCAGAAAGCCTTTAAAAGTCTCTGAGATTCTTCAGAGAGCATGAAAGAGTTTGAGTTTTTTCAAAAGTTCTTCTTAGTTTAAAAAAAAAGACTCACTGAGCTTCTTCAGAAAGCCTTTAAAAGTCTCTGAGATTCTTCAGAGAGCATGAAAAAGTTTGAGTTTTTTCAAAAGTTCTTCTTAGTTTTCTTCATTAATGGTCTAACCTTTTAAATAGCCCAATTTTGGCAGCAGTTTTCGCTTACGGCCATACCACCTTGGTCACGCCCGATCTCGTCTGATCTCGGAAGCTAAGCAGGGTCGGGCCTGGTTAGTACTTGGATGGGAGACCGCCTGGGAATACCAGGTGCTGTAAGCTTTTTTGATTTAAAAAAAAAAAAAAAAAAAAGAGTCCCTGAGCTTCTTCAGAAAGCCTTTAAAAGTCTCTGAGATTCTTCAGAGAGCATGAAAGAGTTTGAGTTTTTTCAAAAGTTCTTCTTACTTTAAAAAAAAGACTCACTGAGCTTCTTCAGAAAGCCTTTAAAAGTCTCTGAGATTCTTCAGAGAGCATGAAAGAGTTTGAGTTTTTTCAAAAGTTCTTCTTAGTTTAAAAAAAAGACTCACTGAGCTTCTGCAGAAAGCCTTTAAAAGTCTCTGAGATTCTTCAGAGAGCATGAAAGAGTTTGAGTTTTTTCAAAAGTTCTTCTTAGTTTAAAAAAAAAGACTCACTGAGCTTCTTCAGAAAGCCTTTAAAAGTCTCTGAGATTCTTCAGAGAGCATGAAAGAGTTTGAGTTTTTTCAAAAGTTCTTCTTAGTTTTCTTCATTAATGGTCTAACCTTTTAAATAGCCCAATTTTGGCAGCAGTTTTCGCTTACGGCCATACCACCTTGGTCACGCCCGATCTCGTCTGATCTCGGAAGCTAAGCAGGGTCGGGCCTGGTTAGTACTTGGATGGGAGACCGCCTGGGAATACCAGGTGCTGTAAGCTTTTTTGATTTAAAAAAAAAAAAAAAGAGTCCCTGAGCTTCTTCAGAAAGCCTTTAAAAGTCTCTGAGATTCTTCAGAGAGCATGAAAGAGTTTGAGTTTTTTCAAAAGTTCTTCTTACTTTAAAAAAAAGACTCACTGAGCTTCTTCAGAAAGCCTTTAAAAGTCTCTGAGATTCTTCAGAGAGCATGAAAGAGTTTGAGTTTTTTCAAAAGTTCTTCTTAGTTTAAAAAAAAAGACTCACTGAGCTTCTGCAGAAAGCCTTTAAAAGTCTCTGAGATTCTTCAGAGAGCATGAAAGAGTTTGAGTTTTTTCAAAAGTTCTTCTTAGTTTAAAAAAAAAGACTCACTGAGCTTCTTCAGAAAGCCTTTAAAAGTCTCTGAGATTCTTCAGAGAGCATGAAAGAGTTTGAGTTTTTTCAAAAGTTCTTCTTAGTTTTCTTCATTAATGGTCTAACCTTTTAAATTGCCCAATTTTGGCAGCAGTTTTCGCTTACGGCCATACCACCTTGGTCACGCCCGATCTCGTCTGATCTCGGAAGCTAAGCAGGGTCGGGCCTGGTTAGTACTTGGATGGGAGACCGCCTGGGAATACCAGGTGCTGTAAGCTTTTTTGATTTAAAAAAAAAAAAAAAAAGAGTCCCTGAGCTTCTTCAGAAAGCCTTTAAAAGTCTCTGAGATTCTTCAGAGAGCATGAAAGAGTTTGAGTTTTTTCAAAAGTTCTTCTTACTTTAAAAAAAAGACTCACTGAGCTTCTTCAGAAAGCCTTTAAAAGTCTCTGAGATTCTTCAGAGAGCATGAAAGAGTTTGAGTTTTTTCAAAAGTTCTTCTTAGTTTAAAAAAAAAGACTCACTGAGCTTCTGCAGAAAGCCTTTAAAAGTCTCTGAGATTCTTCAGAGAGCATGAAAGAGTTTGAGTTTTTTCAAAAGTTCTTCTTAGTTTAAAAAAAAGACTCACTGAGCTTCTTCAGAAAGCCTTTAAAAGTCTCTGAGATTCTTCAGAGAGCATGAAAGAGTTTGAGTTTTTTCAAAAGTTCTTCTTAGTTTTCTTCATTAATGGTCTAACCTTTTAAATAGCCCAATTTTGGCAGCAGTTTTCGCTTACGGCCATACCACCTTGGTCACGCCCGATCTCGTCTGATCTCGGAAGCTAAGCAGGGTCGGGCCTGGTTAGTACTTGGATGGGAGACCGCCTGGGAATACCAGGTGCTGTAAGCTTTTTTGATTTAAAAAAAAAAAAAAAAAAAGAGTCCCTGAGCTTCTTCAGAAAGCCTTTAAAAGTCTCTGAGATTCTTCAGAGAGCATGAAAGAGTTTGAGTTTTTTCAAAAGTTCTTCTTACTTTAAAAAAAAGACTCACTGAGCTTCTTCAGAAAGCCTTTAAAAGTCTCTGAGATTCTTCAGAGAGCATGAAAGAGTTTGAGTTTTTTCAAAAGTTCTTCTTAGTTTTCTTCATTAATGGTCTAACCTTTTAAATTGCCCAATTTTGGCAGCAGTTTTCGCTTACGGCCATACCACCTTGGTCACGCCCGATCTCGTCTGATCTCGGAAGCTAAGCAGGGTCGGGCCTGGTTAGTACTTGGATGGGAGACCGCCTGGGAATACCAGGTGCTGTAAGCTTTTTTGATTTAAAAAAAAAAAAAGAGTCCCTGAGCTTCTTCAGAAAGCCTTTAAAAGTCTCTGAGATTCTTCAGAGAGCATGAAAGAGTTTGAGTTTTTTCAAAAGTTCTTCTTACTTTAAAAAAAAGACTCACTGAGCTTCTTCAGAAAGCCTTTAAAAGTCTCTGAGATTCTTCAGAGAGCATGAAAGAGTTTGAGTTTTTTCAAAAGTTCTTCTTAGTTTTCTTCATTAATGGTCTAACCTTTTAAATAGCCCAATTTTGGCAGCAGTTTTCGCTTACGGCCATACCACCTTGGTCACGCCCGATCTCGTCTGATCTCGGAAGCTAAGCAGGGTCGGGCCTGGTTAGTACTTGGATGGGAGACCGCCTGGGAATACCAGGTGCTGTAAGCTTTTTTGATTTAAAAAAAAAAAAAAAAAAAAAGAGTCCCTGAGCTTCTTCAGAAAGCCTTTAAAAGTCTCTGAGATTCTTCAGAGAGCATGAAAGAGTTTGAGTTTTTTCAAAAGTTCTTCTTACTTTAAAAAAAAGACTCACTGAGCTTCTTCAGAAAGCCTTTAAAAGTCTCTGAGATTCTTCAGAGAGCATGAAAGAGTTTGAGTTTTTTCAAAAGTTCTTCTTAGTTTTCTTCATTAATGGTCTAACCTTTTAAATTGCCCAATTTTGGCAGCAGTTTTCGCTTACGGCCATACCACCTTGGTCACGCCCGATCTCGTCTGATCTCGGAAGCTAAGCAGGGTCGGGCCTGGTTAGTACTTGGATGGGAGACCGCCTGGGAATACCAGGTGCTGTAAGCTTTTTTGATTTAAAAAAAAAAAAAAAAAAAGAGTCCCTGAGCTTCTTCAGAAAGCCTTTAAAAGTCTCTGAGATTCTTCAGAGAGCATGAAAGAGTTTGAGTTTTTTCAAAAGTTCTTCTTACTTTAAAAAAAAGACTCACTGAGCTTCTTCAGAAAGCCTTTAAAAGTCTCTGAGATTCTTCAGAGAGCATGAAAGAGTTTGAGTTTTTTCAAAAGTTCTTCTTAGTTTAAAAAAAAAGACTCACTGAGCTTCTGCAGAAAGCCTTTAAAAGTCTCTGAGATTCTTCAGAGAGCATGAAAGAGTTTGAGTTTTTTCAAAAGTTCTTCTTAGTTTAAAAAAAAGACTCACTGAGCTTCTTCAGAAAGCCTTTAAAAGTCTCTGAGATTCTTCAGAGAGCATGAAAGAGTTTGAGTTTTTTCAAAAGTTCTTCTTAGTTTTCTTCATTAATGGTCTAACCTTTTAAATTGCCCAATTTTGGCAGCAGTTTTCGCTTACGGCCATACCACCTTGGTCACGCCCGATCTCGTCTGATCTCGGAAGCTAAGCAGGGTCGGGCCTGGTTAGTACTTGGATGGGAGACCGCCTGGGAATACCAGGTGCTGTAAGCTTTTTTGATTTAAAAAAAAAAAAAAAAAAAGAGTCCCTGAGCTTCTTCAGAAAGCCTTTAAAAGTCTCTGAGATTCTTCAGAGAGCATGAAAGAGTTTGAGTTTTTTCAAAAGTTCTTCTTACTTTAAAAAAAAGACTCACTGAGCTTCTTCAGAAAGCCTTTAAAAGTCTCTGAGATTCTTCAGAGAGCATGAAAGAGTTTGAGTTTTTTCAAAAGTTCTTCTTAGTTTAAAAAAAAAGACTCACTGAGCTTCTGCAGAAAGCCTTTAAAAGTCTCTGAGATTCTTCAGAGAGCATGAAAGAGTTTGAGTTTTTTCAAAAGTTCTTCTTAGTTTTCTTCATTAATGGTCTAACCTTTTAAATAGCCCAATTTTGGCAGCAGTTTTCGCTTACGGCCATACCACCTTGGTCACGCCCGATCTCGTCTGATCTCGGAAGCTAAGCAGGGTCGGGCCTGGTTAGTACTTGGATGGGAGACCGCCTGGGAATACCAGGTGCTGTAAGCTTTTTTGATTTAAAAAAAAAAAAAAAAAAAAGAGTCCCTGAGCTTCTTCAGAAAGCCTTTAAAAGTCTCTGAGATTCTTCAGAGAGCATGAAAGAGTTTGAGTTTTTTCAAAAGTTCTTCTTACTTTAAAAAAAAGACTCACTGAGCTTCTTCAGAAAGCCTTTAAAAGTCTCTGAGATTCTTCAGAGAGCATGAAAGAGTTTGAGTTTTTTCAAAAGTTCTTCTTAGTTTAAAAAAAAAGACTCACTGAGCTTCTGCAGAAAGCCTTTAAAAGTCTCTGAGATTCTTCAGAGAGCATGAAAGAGTTTGAGTTTTTTCAAAAGTTCTTCTTAGTTTAAAAAAAAGACTCACTGAGCTTCTTCAGAAAGCCTTTAAAAGTCTCTGAGATTCTTCAGAGAGCATGAAAGAGTTTGAGTTTTTTCAAAAGTTCTTCTTAGTTTTCTTCATTAATGGTCTAACCTTTTAAATAGCCCAATTTTGGCAGCAGTTTTCGCTTACGGCCATACCACCTTGGTCACGCCCGATCTCGTCTGATCTCGGAAGCTAAGCAGGGTCGGGCCTGGTTAGTACTTGGATGGGAGACCGCCTGGGAATACCAGGTGCTGTAAGCTTTTTTGATTTAAAAAAAAAAAAAAAAAAAGAGTCCCTGAGCTTCTTCAGAAAGCCTTTAAAAGTCTCTGAGATTCTTCAGAGAGCATGAAAGAGTTTGAGTTTTTTCAAAAGTTCTTCTTACTTTAAAAAAAAGACTCACTGAGCTTCTTCAGAAAGCCTTTAAAAGTCTCTGAGATTCTTCAGAGAGCATGAAAGAGTTTGAGTTTTTTCAAAAGTTCTTCTTAGTTTTCTTCATTAATGGTCTAACCTTTTAAATTGCCCAATTTTGGCAGCAGTTTTCGCTTACGGCCATACCACCTTGGTCACGCCCGATCTCGTCTGATCTCGGAAGCTAAGCAGGGTCGGGCCTGGTTAGTACTTGGATGGGAGACCGCCTGGGAATACCAGGTGCTGTAAGCTTTTTTGATTTAAAAAAAAAAAAAGAGTCCCTGAGCTTCTTCAGAAAGCCTTTAAAAGTCTCTGAGATTCTTCAGAGAGCATGAAAGAGTTTGAGTTTTTTCAAAAGTTCTTCTTACTTTAAAAAAAAGACTCACTGAGCTTCTTCAGAAAGCCTTTAAAAGTCTCTGAGATTCTTCAGAGAGCATGAAAGAGTTTGAGTTTTTTCAAAAGTTCTTCTTAGTTTTCTTCATTAATGGTCTAACCTTTTAAATAGCCCAATTTTGGCAGCAGTTTTCGCTTACGGCCATACCACCTTGGTCACGCCCGATCTCGTCTGATCTCGGAAGCTAAGCAGGGTCGGGCCTGGTTAGTACTTGGATGGGAGACCGCCTGGGAATACCAGGTGCTGTAAGCTTTTTTGATTTAAAAAAAAAAAAAAAAAAAAAGAGTCCCTGAGCTTCTTCAGAAAGCCTTTAAAAGTCTCTGAGATTCTTCAGAGAGCATGAAAGAGTTTGAGTTTTTTCAAAAGTTCTTCTTACTTTAAAAAAAAGACTCACTGAGCTTCTTCAGAAAGCCTTTAAAAGTCTCTGAGATTCTTCAGAGAGCATGAAAGAGTTTGAGTTTTTTCAAAAGTTCTTCTTAGTTTTCTTCATTAATGGTCTAACCTTTTAAATTGCCCAATTTTGGCAGCAGTTTTCGCTTACGGCCATACCACCTTGGTCACGCCCGATCTCGTCTGATCTCGGAAGCTAAGCAGGGTCGGGCCTGGTTAGTACTTGGATGGGAGACCGCCTGGGAATACCAGGTGCTGTAAGCTTTTTTGATTTAAAAAAAAAAAAAAAAAAAGAGTCCCTGAGCTTCTTCAGAAAGCCTTTAAAAGTCTCTGAGATTCTTCAGAGAGCATGAAAGAGTTTGAGTTTTTTCAAAAGTTCTTCTTACTTTAAAAAAAAGACTCACTGAGCTTCTTCAGAAAGCCTTTAAAAGTCTCTGAGATTCTTCAGAGAGCATGAAAGAGTTTGAGTTTTTTCAAAAGTTCTTCTTAGTTTAAAAAAAAAGACTCACTGAGCTTCTGCAGAAAGCCTTTAAAAGTCTCTGAGATTCTTCAGAGAGCATGAAAGAGTTTGAGTTTTTTCAAAAGTTCTTCTTAGTTTAAAAAAAAGACTCACTGAGCTTCTTCAGAAAGCCTTTAAAAGTCTCTGAGATTCTTCAGAGAGCATGAAAGAGTTTGAGTTTTTTCAAAAGTTCTTCTTAGTTTTCTTCATTAATGGTCTAACCTTTTAAATTGCCCAATTTTGGCAGCAGTTTTCGCTTACGGCCATACCACCTTGGTCACGCCCGATCTCGTCTGATCTCGGAAGCTAAGCAGGGTCGGGCCTGGTTAGTACTTGGATGGGAGACCGCCTGGGAATACCAGGTGCTGTAAGCTTTTTTGATTTAAAAAAAAAAAAAAAAAAAGAGTCCCTGAGCTTCTTCAGAAAGCCTTTAAAAGTCTCTGAGATTCTTCAGAGAGCATGAAAGAGTTTGAGTTTTTTCAAAAGTTCTTCTTACTTTAAAAAAAAGACTCACTGAGCTTCTTCAGAAAGCCTTTAAAAGTCTCTGAGATTCTTCAGAGAGCATGAAAGAGTTTGAGTTTTTTCAAAAGTTCTTCTTAGTTTAAAAAAAAAGACTCACTGAGCTTCTGCAGAAAGCCTTTAAAAGTCTCTGAGATTCTTCAGAGAGCATGAAAGAGTTTGAGTTTTTTCAAAAGTTCTTCTTAGTTTTCTTCATTAATGGTCTAACCTTTTAAATAGCCCAATTTTGGCAGCAGTTTTCGCTTACGGCCATACCACCTTGGTCACGCCCGATCTCGTCTGATCTCGGAAGCTAAGCAGGGTCGGGCCTGGTTAGTACTTGGATGGGAGACCGCCTGGGAATACCAGGTGCTGTAAGCTTTTTTGATTTAAAAAAAAAAAAAAAAAAAAGAGTCCCTGAGCTTCTTCAGAAAGCCTTTAAAAGTCTCTGAGATTCTTCAGAGAGCATGAAAGAGTTTGAGTTTTTTCAAAAGTTCTTCTTACTTTAAAAAAAAGACTCACTGAGCTTCTTCAGAAAGCCTTTAAAAGTCTCTGAGATTCTTCAGAGAGCATGAAAGAGTTTGAGTTTTTTCAAAAGTTCTTCTTAGTTTTCTTCATTAATGGTCTAACCTTTTAAATTGCCCAATTTTGGCAGCAGTTTTCGCTTACGGCCATACCACCTTGGTCACGCCCGATCTCGTCTGATCTCGGAAGCTAAGCAGGGTCGGGCCTGGTTAGTACTTGGATGGGAGACCGCCTGGGAATACCAGGTGCTGTAAGCTTTTTTGATTAAAAAAAAAAAAAGAGTCCCTGAGCTTCTTCAGAAAGCCTTTAAAAGTCTCTGAGATTCTTCAGAGAGCATGAAAGAGTTTGAGTTTTTTCAAAAGTTCTTCTTACTTTAAAAAAAAGACTCACTGAGCTTCTTCAGAAAGCCTTTAAAAGTCTCTGAGATTCTTCAGAGAGCATGAAAGAGTTTGAGTTTTTTCAAAAGTTCTTCTTAGTTTTCTTCATTAATGGTCTAACCTTTTAAATAGCCCAATTTTGGCAGCAGTTTTCGCTTACGGCCATACCACCTTGGTCACGCCCGATCTCGTCTGATCTCGGAAGCTAAGCAGGGTCGGGCCTGGTTAGTACTTGGATGGGAGACCGCCTGGGAATACCAGGTGCTGTAAGCTTTTTTGATTTAAAAAAAAAAAAAAAAAAAAAGAGTCCCTGAGCTTCTTCAGAAAGCCTTTAAAAGTCTCTGAGATTCTTCAGAGAGCATGAAAGAGTTTGAGTTTTTTCAAAAGTTCTTCTTACTTTAAAAAAAAGACTCACTGAGCTTCTTCAGAAAGCCTTTAAAAGTCTCTGAGATTCTTCAGAGAGCATGAAAGAGTTTGAGTTTTTTCAAAAGTTCTTCTTAGTTTTCTTCATTAATGGTCTAACCTTTTAAATTGCCCAATTTTGGCAGCAGTTTTCGCTTACGGCCATACCACCTTGGTCACGCCCGATCTCGT
>NW_027508767.1:1687500-1697500 GCF_051911475.1 Siphateles boraxobius
TTTAAAAGTCTCTGAGATTCTTCAGAGAGCATGAAAGAGTTTGAGTTTTTTCAAAAGTTCTTCTTAGTTTAAAAAAAAAGACTCACTGAGCTTCTGCAGAAAGCCTTTAAAAGTCTCTGAGATTCTTCAGAGAGCATAAAAGAGTTTGAGTTTTTTCAAAAGTTCTTCTTAGTTTAAAAAAAAGACTCACTGAGCTTCTTCAGAAAGCCTTTAAAAGTCTCTGAGATTCTTCAGAGAGCATGAAAGAGTTTGAGTTTTTTCAAAAGTTCTTCTTAGTTTTCTTCATTAAAAGTCTCTGAGATTCTTCAGAGAGCATGAAAGAGTTTGAGTTTTTTCAAAAGTTCTTCTTAGTTTAAAAAAAAAGACTCACTGAGCTTCTGCAGAAAGCCTTTAAAAGTCTCTGAGATTCTTCAGAGAGCATGAAAGAGTTTGAGTTTTTTCAAAAGTTCTTCTTAGTTTAAAAAAAAGACTCACTGAGCTTCTTCAGAAAGCCTTTAAAAGTCTCTGAGATTCTTCAGAGAGCATGAAAGAGTTTGAGTTTTTTCAAAAGTTCTTCTTAGTTTTCTTCATTAATGGTCTAACCTTTTAAATAGCCCAATTTTGGCAGCAGTTTTCGCTTACGGCCATACCACCTTGGTCACGCCCGATCTCGTCTGATCTCGGAAGCTAAGCAGGGTCGGGCCTGGTTAGTACTTGGATGGGAGACCGCCTGGGAATACCAGGTGCTGTAAGCTTTTTTGATTTAAAAAAAAAAAAAAAAAAAGAGTCCCTGAGCTTCTTCAGAAAGCCTTTAAAAGTCTCTGAGATTCTTCAGAGAGCATGAAAGAGTTTGAGTTTTTTCAAAAGTTCTTCTTACTTTAAAAAAAAGACTCACTGAGCTTCTTCAGAAAGCCTTTAAAAGTCTCTGAGATTCTTCAGAGAGCATGAAAGAGTTTGAGTTTTTTCAAAAGTTCTTCTTAGTTTAAAAAAAAAGACTCACTGAGCTTCTGCAGAAAGCCTTTAAAAGTCTCTGAGATTCTTCAGAGAGCATGAAAGAGTTTGAGTTTTTTCAAAAGTTCTTCTTAGTTTAAAAAAAAGACTCACTGAGCTTCTTCAGAAAGCCTTTAAAAGTCTCTGAGATTCTTCAGAGAGCATGAAAGAGTTTGAGTTTTTTCAAAAGTTCTTCTTAGTTTTCTTCATTAATGGTCTAACCTTTTAAATAGCCCAATTTTGGCAGCAGTTTTTGCTTACGGCCATACCACCTTGGTCACGCCCGATCTCGTCTGATCTCGGAAGCTAAGCAGGGTCGGGCCTGGTTAGTACTTGGATGGGAGACCGCCTGGGAATACCAGGTGCTGTAAGCTTTTTTGATTTAAAAAAAAAAAAAAAAAAAAAGAGTCCCTGAGCTTCTTCAGAAAGCCTTTAAAAGTCTCTGAGATTCTTCAGAGAGCATGAAAGAGTTTGAGTTTTTTCAAAAGTTCTTCTTACTTTAAAAAAAAGACTCACTGAGCTTCTTCAGAAAGCCTTTAAAAGTCTCTGAGATTCTTCAGAGAGCATGAAAGAGTTTGAGTTTTTTCAAAAGTTCTTCTTAGTTTTCTTCATTAATGGTCTAACCTTTTAAATTGCCCAATTTTGGCAGCAGTTTTCGCTTACGGCCATACCACCTTGGTCACGCCCGATCTCGTCTGATCTCGGAAGCTAAGCAGGGTCGGGCCTGGTTAGTACTTGGATGGGAGACCGCCTGGGAATACCAGGTGCTGTAAGCTTTTTTGATTAAAAAAAAAAAAAAAAAAAAAGAGTCCCTGAGCTTCTTCAGAAAGCCTTTAAAAGTCTCTGAGATTCTTCAGAGAGCATGAAAGAGTTTGAGTTTTTTCAAAAGTTCTTCTTACTTTAAAAAAAAGACTCACTGAGCTTCTTCAGAAAGCCTTTAAAAGTCTCTGAGATTCTTCAGAGAGCATGAAAGAGTTTGAGTTTTTTCAAAAGTTCTTCTTAGTTTAAAAAAAAAGACTCACTGAGCTTCTGCAGAAAGCCTTTAAAAGTCTCTGAGATTCTTCAGAGAGCATGAAAGAGTTTGAGTTTTTTCAAAAGTTCTTCTTAGTTTAAAAAAAAGACTCACTGAGCTTCTTCAGAAAGCCTTTAAAAGTCTCTGAGATTCTTCAGAGAGCATGAAAGAGTTTGAGTTTTTTC
The DNA here is from genome assembly GCF_051911475.1 of Siphateles boraxobius. Taxonomy (NCBI): domain Eukaryota; kingdom Metazoa; phylum Chordata; class Actinopteri; order Cypriniformes; family Leuciscidae; genus Siphateles; species Siphateles boraxobius. Next base: position 1,689,667 of record NW_027508767.1, read on the forward strand.
AAAAGTTCTTCTTAGTTTTCTTCATTAATGGTCTAACCTTTTAAATAGCCCAATTTTGGCAGCAGTTTTCGCTTACGGCCATACCACCTTGGTCACGCCCGATCTCGTCTGATCTCGGAAGCTAAGCAGGGTCGGGCCTGGTTAGTACTTGGATGGGAGACCGCCTGGGAATACCAGGTGCTGTAAGCTTTTTTGATTTAAAAAAAAAAAAAAAAAAAAAGAGTCCCTGAGCTTCTTCAGAAAGCCTTTAAAAGTCTCTGAGATTCTTCAGAGAGCATGAAAGAGTTTGAGTTTTTTCAAAAGTTCTTCTTACTTTAAAAAAAAGACTCACTGAGCTTCTTCAGAAAGCCTTTAAAAGTCTCTGAGATTCTTCAGAGAGCATGAAAGAGTTTGAGTTTTTTCAAAAGTTCTTCTTAGTTTAAAAAAAAAGACTCACTGAGCTTCTGCAGAAAGCCTTTAAAAGTCTCTGAGATTCTTCAGAGAGCATGAAAGAGTTTGAGTTTTTTCAAAAGTTCTTCTTAGTTTTCTTCATTAATGGTCTAACCTTTTAAATTGCCCAATTTTGGCAGCAGTTTTCGCTTACGGCCATACCACCTTGGTCACGCCCGATCTCGTCTGATCTCGGAAGCTAAGCAGGGTCGGGCCTGGTTAGTACTTGGATGGGAGACCGCCTGGGAATACCAGGTGCTGTAAGCTTTTTTGATTAAAAAAAAAAAAAAAAAAAAAGAGTCCCTGAGCTTCTTCAGAAAGCCTTTAAAAGTCTCTGAGATTCTTCAGAGAGCATGAAAGAGTTTGAGTTTTTTCAAAAGTTCTTCTTACTTTAAAAAAAAGACTCACTGAGCTTCTTCAGAAAGCCTTTAAAAGTCTCTGAGATTCTTCAGAGAGCATGAAAGAGTTTGAGTTTTTTCAAAAGTTCTTCTTAGTTTAAAAAAAAAGACTCACTGAGCTTCTGCAGAAAGCCTTTAAAAGTCTCTGAGATTCTTCAGAGAGCATGAAAGAGTTTGAGTTTTTTCAAAAGTTCTTCTTAGTTTAAAAAAAAGACTCACTGAGCTTCTTCAGAAAGCCTTTAAAAGTCTCTGAGATTCTTCAGAGAGCATGAAAGAGTTTGAGTTTTTTCAAAAGTTCTTCTTAGTTTTCTTCATTAATGGTCTAACCTTTTAAATAGCCCAATTTTGGCAGCAGTTTTCGCTTACGGCCATACCACCTTGGTCACGCCCGATCTCGTCTGATCTCGGAAGCTAAGCAGGGTCGGGCCTGGTTAGTACTTGGATGGGAGACCGCCTGGGAATACCAGGTGCTGTAAGCTTTTTTGATTTAAAAAAAAAAAAAAAAAAAGAGTCCCTGAGCTTCTTCAGAAAGCCTTTAAAAGTCTCTGAGATTCTTCAGAGAGCATGAAAGAGTTTGAGTTTTTTCAAAAGTTCTTCTTACTTTAAAAAAAAGACTCACTGAGCTTCTTCAGAAAGCCTTTAAAAGTCTCTGAGATTCTTCAGAGAGCATGAAAGAGTTTGAGTTTTTTCAAAAGTTCTTCTTAGTTTAAAAAAAAAGACTCACTGAGCTTCTGCAGAAAGCCTTTAAAAGTCTCTGAGATTCTTCAGAGAGCATGAAAGAGTTTGAGTTTTTTCAAAAGTTCTTCTTAGTTTAAAAAAAAGACTCACTGAGCTTCTTCAGAAAGCCTTTAAAAGTCTCTGAGATTCTTCAGAGAGCATGAAAGAGTTTGAGTTTTTTCAAAAGTTCTTCTTAGTTTTCTTCATTAATGGTCTAACCTTTTAAATAGCCCAATTTTGGCAGCAGTTTTCGCTTACGGCCATACCACCTTGGTCACGCCCGATCTCGTCTGATCTCGGAAGCTAAGCAGGGTCGGGCCTGGTTAGTACTTGGATGGGAGACCGCCTGGGAATACCAGGTGCTGTAAGCTTTTTTGATTTAAAAAAAAAAAAAAAAAAAGAGTCCCTGAGCTTCTTCAGAAAGCCTTTAAAAGTCTCTGAGATTCTTCAGAGAGCATGAAAGAGTTTGAGTTTTTTCAAAAGTTCTTCTTACTTTAAAAAAAAGACTCACTGAGCTTCTTCAGAAAGCCTTTAAAAGTCTCTGAGATTCTTCAGAGAGCATGAAAGAGTTTGAGTTTTTTCAAAAGTTCTTCTTAGTTTAAAAAAAAAGACTCACTGAGCTTCTGCAGAAAGCCTTTAAAAGTCTCTGAGATTCTTCAGAGAGCATGAAAGAGTTTGAGTTTTTTCAAAAGTTCTTCTTAGTTTTCTTCATTAATGGTCTAACCTTTTAAATAGCCCAATTTTGGCAGCAGTTTTCGCTTACGGCCATACCACCTTGGTCACGCCCGATCTCGTCTGATCTCGGAAGCTAAGCAGGGTCGGGCCTGGTTAGTACTTGGATGGGAGACCGCCTGGGAATACCAGGTGCTGTAAGCTTTTTTGATTTAAAAAAAAAAAAAAAAAAAAGAGTCCCTGAGCTTCTTCAGAAAGCCTTTAAAAGTCTCTGAGATTCTTCAGAGAGCATGAAAGAGTTTGAGTTTTTTCAAAAGTTCTTCTTACTTTAAAAAAAAGAGTCCCTGAGCTTCTTCAGAAAGCCTTTAAAAGTCTCTGAGATTCTTCAGAGAGCATGAAAGAGTTTGAGTTTTTTCAAAAGTTCTTCTTAGTTTTCTTCATTAATGGTCTAACCTTTTAAATTGCCCAATTTTGGCAGCAGTTTTCGCTTACGGCCATACCACCTTGGTCACGCCCGATCTCGTCTGATCTCGGAAGCTAAGCAGGGTCGGGCCTGGTTAGTACTTGGATGGGAGACCGCCTGGGAATACCAGGTGCTGTAAGCTTTTTTGATTTAAAAAAAAAAAAAAAAAAAAGAGTCCCTGAGCTTCTTCAGAAAGCCTTTAAAAGTCTCTGAGATTCTTCAGAGAGCATGAAAGAGTTTGAGTTTTTTCAAAAGTTCTTCTTACTTTAAAAAAAAGACTCACTGAGCTTCTTCAGAAAGCCTTTAAAAGTCTCTGAGATTCTTCAGAGAGCATGAAAGAGTTTGAGTTTTTTCAAAAGTTCTTCTTAGTTTAAAAAAAAAGACTCACTTTGCTTCTGCAGAAAGCCTTTAAAAGTCTCTGAGATTCTTCAGAGAGCATGAAAGAGTTTGAGTTTTTTCAAAAGTTCTTCTTAGTTTAAAAAAAAGACTCACTGAGCTTCTTCAGAAAGCCTTTAAAAGTCTCTGAGATTCTTCAGAGAGCATGAAAGAGTTTGAGTTTTTTCAAAAGTTCTTCTTAGTTTTCTTCATTAATGGTCTAACCTTTTAAATAGCCCAATTTTGGCAGCAGTTTTCGCTTACGGCCATACCACCTTGGTCACGCCCGATCTCGTCTGATCTCGGAAGCTAAGCAGGGTCGGGCCTGGTTAGTACTTGGATGGGAGACCGCCTGGGAATACCAGGTGCTGTAAGCTTTTTTGATTTAAAAAAAAAAAAAAAAAAAAAGAGTCCCTGAGCTTCTTCAGAAAGCCTTTAAAAGTCTCTGAGATTCTTCAGAGAGCATGAAAGAGTTTGAGTTTTTTCAAAAGTTCTTCTTACTTTAAAAAAAAGACTCACTGAGCTTCTTCAGAAAGCCTTTAAAAGTCTCTGAGATTCTTCAGAGAGCATGAAAGAGTTTGAGTTTTTTCAAAAGTTCTTCTTACTTTAAAAAAAAGACTCACTGAGCTTCTTCAGAAAGCCTTTAAAAGTCTCTGAGATTCTTCAGAGAGCATGAAAGAGTTTGAGTTTTTTCAAAAGTTCTTCTTAGTTTAAAAAAAAAGACTCACTGAGCTTCTGCAGAAAGCCTTTAAAAGTCTCTGAGATTCTTCAGAGAGCATGAAAGAGTTTGAGTTTTTTCAAAAGTTCTTCTTAGTTTTCTTCATTAATGGTCTAACCTTTTAAATAGCCCAATTTTGGCAGCAGTTTTCGCTTACGGCCATACCACCTTGGTCACGCCCGATCTCGTCTGATCTCGGAAGCTAAGCAGGGTCGGGCCTGGTTAGTACTTGGATGGGAGACCGCCTGGGAATACCAGGTGCTGTAAGCTTTTTTGATTTAAAAAAAAAAAAAAAAAAAGAGTCCCTGAGCTTCTTCAGAAAGCCTTTAAAAGTCTCTGAGATTCTTCAGAGAGCATGAAAGAGTTTGAGTTTTTTCAAAAGTTCTTCTTACTTTAAAAAAAAGACTCACTGAGCTTCTTCAGAAAGCCTTTAAAAGTCTCTGAGATTCTTCAGAGAGCATGAAAGAGTTTGAGTTTTTTCAAAAGTTCTTCTTAGTTTAAAAAAAAAGACTCACTGAGCTTCTGCAGAAAGCCTTTAAAAGTCTCTGAGATTCTTCAGAGAGCATGAAAGAGTTTGAGTTTTTTCAAAAGTTCTTCTTAGTTTTCTTCATTAATGGTCTAACCTTTTAAATAGCCCAATTTTGGCAGCAGTTTTCGCTTACGGCCATACCACCTTGGTCACGCCCGATCTCGTCTGATCTCGGAAGCTAAGCAGGGTCGGGCCTGGTTAGTACTTGGATGGGAGACCGCCTGGGAATACCAGGTGCTGTAAGCTTTTTTGATTTAAAAAAAAAAAAAAAAAAAAGAGTCCCTGAGCTTCTTCAGAAAGCCTTTAAAAGTCTCTGAGATTCTTCAGAGAGCATGAAAGAGTTTGAGTTTTTTCAAAAGTTCTTCTTACTTTAAAAAAAAGACTCACTGAGCTTCTTCAGAAAGCCTTTAAAAGTCTCTGAGATTCTTCAGAGAGCATGAAAGAGTTTGAGTTTTTTCAAAAGTTCTTCTTAGTTTTCTTCATTAATGGTCTAACCTTTTAAATTGCCCAATTTTGGCAGCAGTTTTCGCTTACGGCCATACCACCTTGGTCACGCCCGATCTCGTCTGATCTCGGAAGCTAAGCAGGGTCGGGCCTGGTTAGTACTTGGATGGGAGACCGCCTGGGAATACCAGGTGCTGTAAGCTTTTTTGATTTAAAAAAAAAAAAAAAAAAAAGAGTCCCTGAGCTTCTTCAGAAAGCCTTTAAAAGTCTCTGAGATTCTTCAGAGAGCATGAAAGAGTTTGAGTTTTTTCAAAAGTTCTTCTTACTTTAAAAAAAAGACTCACTGAGCTTCTTCAGAAAGCCTTTAAAAGTCTCTGAGATTCTTCAGAGAGCATGAAAGAGTTTGAGTTTTTTCAAAAGTTCTTCTTAGTTTAAAAAAAAAGACTCACTTTGCTTCTGCAGAAAGCCTTTAAAAGTCTCTGAGATTCTTCAGAGAGCATGAAAGAGTTTGAGTTTTTTCAAAAGTTCTTCTTAGTTTAAAAAAAAGACTCACTGAGCTTCTTCAGAAAGCCTTTAAAAGTCTCTGAGATTCTTCAGAGAGCATGAAAGAGTTTGAGTTTTTTCAAAAGTTCTTCTTAGTTTTCTTCATTAATGGTCTAACCTTTTAAATAGCCCAATTTTGGCAGCAGTTTTCGCTTACGGCCATACCACCTTGGTCACGCCCGATCTCGTCTGATCTCGGAAGCTAAGCAGGGTCGGGCCTGGTTAGTACTTGGATGGGAGACCGCCTGGGAATACCAGGTGCTGTAAGCTTTTTTGATTTAAAAAAAAAAAAAAAAAAAAAGAGTCCCTGAGCTTCTTCAGAAAGCCTTTAAAAGTCTCTGAGATTCTTCAGAGAGCATGAAAGAGTTTGAGTTTTTTCAAAAGTTCTTCTTACTTTAAAAAAAAGACTCACTGAGCTTCTTCAGAAAGCCTTTAAAAGTCTCTGAGATTCTTCAGAGAGCATGAAAGAGTTTGAGTTTTTTCAAAAGTTCTTCTTACTTTAAAAAAAAGACTCACTGAGCTTCTTCAGAAAGCCTTTAAAAGTCTCTGAGATTCTTCAGAGAGCATGAAAGAGTTTGAGTTTTTTCAAAAGTTCTTCTTAGTTTAAAAAAAAAGACTCACTGAGCTTCTGCAGAAAGCCTTTAAAAGTCTCTGAGATTCTTCAGAGAGCATGAAAGAGTTTGAGTTTTTTCAAAAGTTCTTCTTAGTTTAAAAAAAAGACTCACTGAGCTTCTTCAGAAAGCCTTTAAAAGTCTCTGAGATTCTTCAGAGAGCATGAAAGAGTTTGAGTTTTTTCAAAAGTTCTTCTTAGTTTAAAAAAAAAGACTCACTGAGCTTCTGCAGAAAGCCTTTAAAAGTCTCTGAGATTCTTCAGAGAGCATGAAAGAGTTTGAGTTTTTTCAAAAGTTCTTCTTAGTTTAAAAAAAAGACTCACTGAGCTTCTTCAGAAAGCCTTTAAAAGTCTCTGAGATTCTTCAGAGAGCATGAAAGAGTTTGAGTTTTTTCAAAAGTTCTTCTTAGTTTTCTTCATTAAAAGTCTCTGAGATTCTTCAGAGAGCATGAAAGAGTTTGAGTTTTTTCAAAAGTTCTTCTTAGTTTAAAAAAAAAGACTCACTGAGCTTCTGCAGAAAGCCTTTAAAAGTCTCTGAGATTCTTCAGAGAGCATGAAAGAGTTTGAGTTTTTTCAAAAGTTCTTCTTAGTTTAAAAAAAAGACTCACTGAGCTTCTTCAGAAAGCCTTTAAAAGTCTCTGAGATTCTTCAGAGAGCATGAAAGAGTTTGAGTTTTTTCAAAAGTTCTTCTTAGTTTTCTTCATTAATGGTCTAACCTTTTAAATAGCCCAATTTTGGCAGCAGTTTTCGCTTACGGCCATACCACCTTGGTCACGCCCGATCTCGTCTGATCTCGGAAGCTAAGCAGGGTCGGGCCTGGTTAGTACTTGGATGGGAGACCGCCTGGGAATACCAGGTGCTGTAAGCTTTTTTGATTTAAAAAAAAAAAAAAAAAAAAGAGTCCCTGAGCTTCTTCAGAAAGCCTTTAAAAGTCTCTGAGATTCTTCAGAGAGCATGAAAGAGTTTGAGTTTTTTCAAAAGTTCTTCTTACTTTAAAAAAAAGACTCACTGAGCTTCTTCAGAAAGCCTTTAAAAGTCTCTGAGATTCTTCAGAGAGCATGAAAGAGTTTGAGTTTTTTCAAAAGTTCTTCTTAGTTTTCTTCATTAATGGTCTAACCTTTTAAATTGCCCAATTTTGGCAGCAGTTTTCGCTTACGGCCATACCACCTTGGTCACGCCCGATCTCGTCTGATCTCGGAAGCTAAGCAGGGTCGGGCCTGGTTAGTACTTGGATTGGAGACCGCCTGGGAATACCAGGTGCTGTAAGCTTTTTTGATTTAAAAAAAAAAAAGAGTCCCTGAGCTTCTTCAGAAAGCCTTTAAAAGTCTCTGAGATTCTTCAGAGAGCATGAAAGAGTTTGAGTTTTTTCAAAAGTTCTTCTTACTTTAAAAAAAAGACTCACTGAGCTTCTTCAGAAAGCCTTTAAAAGTCTCTGAGATTCTTCAGAGAGCATGAAAGAGTTTGAGTTTTTTCAAAAGTTCTTCTTAGTTTTCTTCATTAATGGTCTAACCTTTTAAATAGCCCAATTTTGGCAGCAGTTTTCGCTTACGGCCATACCACCTTGGTCACGCCCGATCTCGTCTGATCTCGGAAGCTAAGCAGGGTCGGGCCTGGTTAGTACTTGGATGGGAGACCGCCTGGGAATACCAGGTGCTGTAAGCTTTTTTGATTTAAAAAAAAAAAAAAAAAAAAGAGTCCCTGAGCTTCTTCAGAAAGCCTTTAAAAGTCTCTGAGATTCTTCAGAGAGCATGAAAGAGTTTGAGTTTTTTCAAAAGTTCTTCTTACTTTAAAAAAAAGACTCACTGAGCTTCTTCAGAAAGCCTTTAAAAGTCTCTGAGATTCTTCAGAGAGCATGAAAGAGTTTGAGTTTTTTCAAAAGTTCTTCTTAGTTTAAAAAAAAAGACTCACTGAGCTTCTGCAGAAAGCCTTTAAAAGT
>NW_027508767.1:1702500-1727500 GCF_051911475.1 Siphateles boraxobius
AGAGTTTGAGTTTTTTCAAAAGTTCTTCTTAGTTTAAAAAAAAAGACTCACTGAGCTTCTGCAGAAAGCCTTTAAAAGTCTCTGAGATTCTTCAGAGAGCATGAAAGAGTTTGAGTTTTTTCAAAAGTTCTTCTTAGTTTAAAAAAAAGACTCACTGAGCTTCTTCAGAAAGCCTTTAAAAGTCTCTGAGATTCTTCAGAGAGCATGAAAGAGTTTGAGTTTTTTCAAAAGTTCTTCTTAGTTTTCTTCATTAATGGTCTAACCTTTTAAATAGCCCAATTTTGGCAGCAGTTTTCGCTTACGGCCATACCACCTTGGTCACGCCCGATCTCGTCTGATCTCGGAAGGTAAGCAGGGTCGGGCCTGGTTAGTACTTGGATGGGAGACCGCCTGGGAATACCAGGTGCTGTAAGCTTTTTTGATTTAAAAAAAAAAAAAAAAAAAAAGAGTCCCTGAGCTTCTTCAGAAAGCCTTTAAAAGTCTCTGAGATTCTTCAGAGAGCATGAAAGAGTTTGAGTTTTTTCAAAAGTTCTTCTTACTTTAAAAAAAAGACTCACTGAGCTTCTTCAGAAAGCCTTTAAAAGTCTCTGAGATTCTTCAGAGAGCATGGAAGAGTTTGAGTTTTTTCAAAAGTTCTTCTTAGTTTTCTTCATTAATGGTCTAACCTTTTAAATAGCCCAATTTTGGCAGCAGTTTTCGCTTACGGCCATACCACCTTGGTCACGCCCGATCTCGTCTGATCTCGGAAGCTAAGCAGGGTCGGGCCTGGTTAGTACTTGGATGGGAGACCGCCTGGGAATACCAGGTGCTGTAAGCTTTTTTGATTTAAAAAAAAAAAGAGTCCCTGAGCTTCTTCAGAAAGCCTTTAAAAGTCTCTGAGATTCTTCAGAGAGCATGAAAGAGTTTGAGTTTTTTCAAAAGTTCTTCTTACTTTAAAAAAAAGACTCACTGAGCTTCTTCAGAAAGCCTTTAAAAGTCTCTGAGATTCTTCAGAGAGCATGAAAGAGTTTGAGTTTTTTCAAAAGTTCTTCTTAGTTTTCTTCATTAATGGTCTAACCTTTTAAATTGCCCAATTTTGGCAGCAGTTTTCGCTTACGGCCATACCACCTTGGTCACGCCCGATCTCGTCTGATCTCGGAAGCTAAGCAGGGTCGGGCCTGGTTAGTACTTGGATGGGAGACCGCCTGGGAATACCAGGTGCTGTAAGCTTTTTTGATTTAAAAAAAAAAAAAAAAAAAGAGTCCCTGAGCTTCTTCAGAAAGCCTTTAAAAGTCTCTGAGATTCTTCAGAGAGCATGAAAGAGTTTGAGTTTTTTCAAAAGTTCTTCTTACTTTAAAAAAAAGACTCACTGAGCTTCTTCAGAAAGCCTTTAAAAGTCTCTGAGATTCTTCAGAGAGCATGAAAGAGTTTGAGTTTTTTCAAAAGTTCTTCTTAGTTTAAAAAAAAAAGACTCACTGAGCTTCTGCAGAAAGCCTTTAAAAGTCTCTGAGATTCTTCAGAGAGCATGAAAGAGTTTGAGTTTTTTCAAAAGTTCTTCTTAGTTTAAAAAAAAGACTCACTGAGCTCTTCAGAAAGCCTTTAAAAGTCTCTGAGATTCTTCAGAGAGCATGAAAGAGTTTGAGTTTTTTCAAAAGTTCTTCTTAGTTTTCTTCATTAATGGTCTAACCTTTTAAATAGCCCAATTTTGGCAGCAGTTTTTGCTTACGGCCATACCACCTTGGTCACGCCCGATCTCGTCTGATCTCGGAAGCTAAGCAGGGTCGGGCCTGGTTAGTACTTGGATGGGAGACCGCCTGGGAATACCAGGTGCTGTAAGCTTTTTTGATTTAAAAAAAAAAAAAAAAAAAAAGAGTCCCTGAGCTTCTTCAGAAAGCCTTTAAAAGTCTCTGAGATTCTTCAGAGAGCATGAAAGAGTTTGAGTTTTTTCAAAAGTTCTTCTTACTTTAAAAAAAAGACTCACTGAGCTTCTTCAGAAAGCCTTTAAAAGTCTCTGAGATTCTTCAGAGAGCATGAAAGAGTTTGAGTTTTTTCAAAAGTTCTTCTTAGTTTTCTTCATTAATGGTCTAACCTTTTAAATTGCCCAATTTTGGCAGCAGTTTTCGCTTACGGCCATACCACCTTGGTCACGCCCGATCTCGTCTGATCTCGGAAGCTAAGCAGGGTCGGGCCTGGTTAGTACTTGGATGGGAGACCGCCTGGGAATACCAGGTGCTGTAAGCTTTTTTGATTAAAAAAAAAAAAAAAAAAAAAGAGTCCCTGAGCTTCTTCAGAAAGCCTTTAAAAGTCTCTGAGATTCTTCAGAGAGCATGAAAGAGTTTGAGTTTTTTCAAAAGTTCTTCTTACTTTAAAAAAAAGACTCACTGAGCTTCTTCAGAAAGCCTTTAAAAGTCTCTGAGATTCTTCAGAGAGCATGAAAGAGTTTGAGTTTTTTCAAAAGTTCTTCTTACTTTAAAAAAAAGACTCACTGAGCTTCTTCAGAAAGCCTTTAAAAGTCTCTGAGATTCTTCAGAGAGCATGAAAGAGTTTGAGTTTTTTCAAAAGTTCTTCTTACTTTAAAAAAAAGACTCACTGAGCTTCTTCAGAAAGCCTTTAAAAGTCTCTGAGATTCTTCAGAGAGCATGAAAGAGTTTGAGTTTTTTCAAAAGTTCTTCTTAGTTTAAAAAAAAAGACTCACTGAGCTTCTGCAGAAAGCCTTTAAAAGTCTCTGAGATTCTTCAGAGAGCATGAAAGAGTTTGAGTTTTTTCAAAAGTTCTTCTTAGTTTAAAAAAAAGACTCACTGAGCTTCTTCAGAAAGCCTTTAAAAGTCTCTGAGATTCTTCAGAGAGCATGAAAGAGTTTGAGTTTTTTCAAAAGTTCTTCTTACTTTAACCTGTTAACCGTTTCCAGAGCGTCGGCGCACTGAAGCGTTTTTTTTTTATTTAGTTCAAATTTACTATCAGATTTAATGTTATACCTTGACAAACTATACATCATTAAAAAGATATAATACTCAAGATTCAGTATTTGACCACTATTGTATTCTGAGAAACTTATAGTGACAGTTATGTCTTAATTTGTGTCAGGAGTTATGAAATGAAAAAATGAGTCGATACCTTTAATATGAATTATGAGCGTCAGCTGGTCCATTCATAAAAAACACTCCAAGCTGTCGTCATGACAGCGATTCGCAAAACATCGTCCCTCAGGGCTTTAGCTAAAAAATGTGCAGACTTGGAGAAATATTGATATATTCTCATAGATTCACATCATATTTCTATAGACAGGAATAATATTTGTTGAATTTATACCCAAATGCGTCGATGTAATCATTATGATCGCTTCTTACTGAGATGTGCTGTGTTTTCAATTCATACCAATAGCCTGAGGGCGCTATATGCACAATAACAGTCCATATATGGATCACGAAGAAGACCCATAGTCATGTGACATTCCAGGACGTCACTGATACAGAAAGTAGCTGACAGAGATCGCTGTAACATGCAGATAAAGATGTTTTGAAGACAATAAACATGATTGCAATGATATTTGGGTTACCTGTGTTCTTCAAGCCATGCCAGGTATTTCATAATAATAGATTATATTTATAATGCAATGCTAATCGATATAGATTTCATCATCGTGCAGAACACTATAAATAATACATTTTCTGTCGGATTTCTTTTTATCTGAAGCCAAATTAGGTCACAGAAGATTATTTAAAACACTCGACTTGCGTTATAAAGTAAGTTTGGAGCACAAACATGGTTTCAATCTCATAAATGGTCGTGTATTGATGGTGTGCTAAGCTAACATGCTAGCTAGCCCAGGTGCACCTGCCACCAGCAGTTATTGTTTTATGATTTTTTTTCTAAATAGGAATGCTTACTGAAATGTTTCAGTGCATTTGATACCAGTTTCAAATATTTAGTGAGAACTTTGATCAAAGAAATTAGGGTTTGAAACCCTATGAATAGCCTGTGAATAGCCAGTCGTTAGTAGCTATAATGCAGACAAAAGAAATGCATATTTAGAGCCATAACCAGTCTGGAGAGGTGTAAATGTGTGCAGGGGAGACTGACAATGAATGGGGCTCGTTTGCACCACAAAATAATAGAGACAATAGACTGATTAGATGACTCAGAAGATGACTAAACATCAGTTTGCATTTTAGAGTCTAATCAAAATAAAGTAATTTGACATGATCTTGAAAAACATTTAACTAAATACAGAGTTTTAGACTTATCATTTTCAGATTTTAAATATAAAATGGTCACACATATGGCTTTAGCTGCAGTGCATTTCTAGATTGCTCCAGGGCCAACTTCAATTTTATTTTTATGAAGATGTTTCATAAAAGTAAATTTCTAATAACTTTACAAAACTTTGAAGCTATTTAAACATTTTTTTTTCATTATGACAATAATTATTTCTACATTTACAATAAACTACGAGGTGTCAGCTTTCAAATGAGATCATACTTGTGCTTTTAGTGCAAAGGGTTCATGAACTGTATCTGTTTAAGTTTGGGTATGCCATTTCTGGGGATTTTTCAAAAGTGGCCTTGAAGGTTAACAGGTTAAAAAAAAGACTCACTGAGCTTCTTCAGAAAGCCTTTAAAAGTCTCTGAGATTCTTCAGAGAGCATGAAAGAGTTTGAGTTTTTTCAAAAGTTCTTCTTAGTTTAAAAAAAAAGACTCACTGAGCTTCTGCAGAAAGCCTTTAAAAGTCTCTGAGATTCTTCAGAGAGCATGAAAGAGTTTGAGTTTTTTCAAAAGTTCTTCTTAGTTTAAAAAAAAGACTCACTGAGCTTCTTCAGAAAGCCTTTAAAAGTCTCTGAGATTCTTCAGAGAGCATGAAAGAGTTTGAGTTTTTTCAAAAGTTCTTCTTAGTTTTCTTCATTAATGGTCTAACCTTTTAAATAGCCCAATTTTGGCAGCAGTTTTCGCTTACGGCCATACCACCTTGGTCACGCCCGATCTCGTCTGATCTCGGAAGGTAAGCAGGGTCGGGCCTGGTTAGTACTTGGATGGGAGACCGCCTGGGAATACCAGGTGCTGTAAGCTTTTTTGATTTAAAAAAAAAAAAAAACAAAAGAGTCCCTGAGCTTCTTCAGAAAGCCTTTAAAAGTCTCTGAGATTCTTCAGAGAGCATGAAAGAGTTTGAGTTTTTTCAAAAGTTCTTCTTACTTTAAAAAAAAGACTCACTGAGCTTCTTCAGAAAGCCTTTAAAAGTCTCTGAGATTCTTCAGAGAGCATGGAAGAGTTTGAGTTTTTTCAAAAGTTCTTCTTAGTTTTCTTCATTAATGGTCTAACCTTTTAAATAGCCCAATTTTGGCAGCAGTTTTCGCTTACGGCCATACCACCTTGGTCACGCCCGATCTCGTCTGATCTCGGAAGCTAAGCAGGGTCGGGCCTGGTTAGTACTTGGATGGGAGACCGCCTGGGAATACCAGGTGCTGTAAGCTTTTTTGATTTAAAAAAAAAAAAGAGTCCCTGAGCTTCTTCAGAAAGCCTTTAAAAGTCTCTGAGATTCTTCAGAGAGCATGAAAGAGTTTGAGTTTTTTCAAAAGTTCTTCTTACTTTAAAAAAAAGACTCACTGAGCTTCTTCAGAAAGCCTTTAAAAGTCTCTGAGATTCTTCAGAGAGCATGAAAGAGTTTGAGTTTTTTCAAAAGTTCTTCTTAGTTTTCTTCATTAATGGTCTAACCTTTTAAATTGCCCAATTTTGGCAGCAGTTTTCGCTTACGGCCATACCACCTTGGTCACGCCCGATCTCGTCTGATCTCGGAAGCTAAGCAGGGTCGGGCCTGGTTAGTACTTGGATGGGAGACCGCCTGGGAATACCAGGTGCTGTAAGCTTTTTTGATTAAAAAAAAAAAAAAAAAAAAAGAGTCCCTGAGCTTCTTCAGAAAGCCTTTAAAAGTCTCTGAGATTCTTCAGAGAGCATGAAAGAGTTTGAGTTTTTTCAAAAGTTCTTCTTACTTTAAAAAAAAGACTCACTGAGCTTCTTCAGAAAGCCTTTAAAAGTCTCTGAGATTCTTCAGAGAGCATGAAAGAGTTTGAGTTTTTTCAAAAGTTCTTCTTAGTTTAAAAAAAAAGACTCACTGAGCTTCTGCAGAAAGCCTTTAAAAGTCTCTGAGATTCTTCAGAGAGCATGAAAGAGTTTGAGTTTTTTCAAAAGTTCTTCTTAGTTTAAAAAAAAGACTCACTGAGCTTCTTCAGAAAGCCTTTAAAAGTCTCTGAGATTCTTCAGAGAGCATGAAAGAGTTTGAGTTTTTTCAAAAGTTCTTCTTAGTTTTCTTCATTAATGGTCTAACCTTTTAAATAGCCCAATTTTGGCAGCAGTTTTCGCTTACGGCCATACCACCTTGGTCACGCCCGATCTCGTCTGATCTCGGAAGCTAAGCAGGGTCGGGCCTGGTTAGTACTTGGATGGGAGACCGCCTGGGAATACCAGGTGCTGTAAGCTTTTTTGATTTAAAAAAAAAAAAAAAAAAAAAAGAGTCCCTGAGCTTCTTCAGAAAGCCTTTAAAAGTCTCTGAGATTCTTCAGAGAGCATGAAAGAGTTTGAGTTTTTTCAAAAGTTCTTCTTACTTTAAAAAAAAGACTCACTGAGCTTCTTCAGAAAGCCTTTAAAAGTCTCTGAGATTCTTCAGAGAGCATGAAAGAGTTTGAGTTTTTTCAAAAGTTCTTCTTACTTTAAAAAAAAGACTCACTGAGCTTCTTCAGAAAGCCTTTAAAAGTCTCTGAGATTCTTCAGAGAGCATGAAAGAGTTTGAGTTTTTTCAAAAGTTCTTCTTAGTTTAAAAAAAAAGACTCACTGAGCTTCTGCAGAAAGCCTTTAAAAGTCTCTGAGATTCTTCAGAGAGCATGAAAGAGTTTGAGTTTTTTCAAAAGTTCTTCTTAGTTTAAAAAAAAAGACTCACTGAGCTTCTTCAGAAAGCCTTTAAAAGTCTCTGAGATTCTTCAGAGAGCATGAAAGAGTTTGAGTTTTTTCAAAAGTTCTTCTTACTTTAACCTGTTAACCGTTTCCAGAGCGTCGGCGCACTGAAGCGTTTTTTTTTTATTTAGTTCAAATTTACTATCAGATTTAATGTTATACCTTGACAAACTATACATCATTAAAAAGATATAATACTCAAGATTCAGTATTTGACCACTATTGTATTCTGAGAAACTTATAGTGACAGTTATGTCTTAATTTGTGTCAGGAGTTATGAAATGAAAAAATGAGTCGATACCTTTAATATGAATTATGAGCGTCAGCTGGTCCATTCATAAAAAACACTCCAAGCTGTCGTCATGACAGCGATTCGCAAAACATCGTCCCTCAGGGCTTTAGCTAAAAAATGTGCAGACTTGGAGAAATATTGATATATTCTCATAGATTCACATCATATTTCTATAGACAGGAATAATATTTGTTGAATTTATACCCAAATGCGTCGATGTAATCATTATGATCGCTTCTTACTGAGATGTGCTGTGTTTTCAATTCATACCAATAGCCTGAGGGCGCTATATGCACAATAACAGTCCATATATGGATCACGAAGAAGACCCATAGTCATGTGACATTCCAGGACGTCACTGATACAGAAAGTAGCTGACAGAGATCGCTGTAACATGCAGATAAAGATGTTTTGAAGACAATAAACATGATTGCAATGATATTTGGGTTACCTGTGTTCTTCAAGCCATGCCAGGTATTTCATAATAATAGATTATATTTATAATGCAATGCTAATCGATATAGATTTCATCATCGTGCAGAACACTATAAATAATACATTTTCTGTCGGATTTCTTTTTATCTGAAGCCAAATTAGGTCACAGAAGATTATTTAAAACACTCGACTTGCGTTATAAAGTAAGTTTGGAGCACAAACATGGTTTCAATCTCATAAATGGTCGTGTATTGATGGTGTGCTAAGCTAACATGCTAGCTAGCCCAGGTGCACCTGCCACCAGCAGTTATTGTTTTATGATTTTTTTCTAAATAGGAATGCTTACTGAAATGTTTCAGTGCATTTGATACCAGTTTCAAATATTTAGTGAGAACTTTGATCAAAGAAATTAGGGTTTGAAACCCTATGAATAGCCTGTGAATAGCCAGTCGTTAGTAGCTATAATGCAGACAAAAGAAATGCATATTTAGAGCCATAACCAGTCTGGAGAGGTGTAAATGTGTGCAGGGGAGACTGACAATGAATGGGGCTCGTTTGCACCACAAAATAATAGAGACAATAGACTGATTAGATGACTCAGAAGATGACTAAACATCAGTTTGCATTTTAGAGTCTAATCAAAATAAAGTAATTTGACATGATCTTGAAAAACATTTAACTAAATACAGAGTTTTAGACTTATCATTTTCAGATTTTAAATATAAAATGGTCACACATATGGCTTTAGCTGCAGTGCATTTCTAGATTGCTCCAGGGCCAACTTCAATTTTATTTTTATGAAGATGTTTCATAAAAGTAAATTTCTAATAACTTTACAAAACTTTGAAGCTATTTAAACATTTTTTTTTCATTATGACAATAATTATTTCTACATTTACAATAAACTACGAGGTGTCAGCTTTCAAATGAGATCATACTTGTGCTTTTAGTGCAAAGGGTTCATGAACTGTATCTGTTTAAGTTTGGGTATGCCATTTCTGGGGATTTTTCAAAAGTGGCCTTGAAGGTTAACAGGTTAAAAAAAAGACTCACTGAGCTTCTTCAGAAAGCCTTTAAAAGTCTCTGAGATTCTTCAGAGAGCATGAAAGAGTTTGAGTTTTTTCAAAAGTTCTTCTTAGTTTAAAAAAAAAGACTCACTGAGCTTCTGCAGAAAGCCTTTAAAAGTCTCTGAGATTCTTCAGAGAGCATGAAAGAGTTTGAGTTTTTTCAAAAGTTCTTCTTAGTTTAAAAAAAAGACTCACTGAGCTTCTTCAGAAAGCCTTTAAAAGTCTCTGAGATTCTTCAGAGAGCATGAAAGAGTTTGAGTTTTTTCAAAAGTTCTTCTTAGTTTTCTTCATTAATGGTCTAACCTTTTAAATAGCCCAATTTTGGCAGCAGTTTTCGCTTACGGCCATACCACCTTGGTCACGCCCGATCTCGTCTGATCTCGGAAGGTAAGCAGGGTCGGGCCTGGTTAGTACTTGGATGGGAGACCGCCTGGGAATACCAGGTGCTGTAAGCTTTTTTGATTTAAAAAAAAAAAAAAAAAAAAAGAGTCCCTGAGCTTCTTCAGAAAGCCTTTAAAAGTCTCTGAGATTCTTCAGAGAGCATGAAAGAGTTTGAGTTTTTTCAAAAGTTCTTCTTACTTTAAAAAAAAGACTCACTGAGCTTCTTCAGAAAGCCTTTAAAAGTCTCTGAGATTCTTCAGAGAGCATGGAAGAGTTTGAGTTTTTTCAAAAGTTCTTCTTAGTTTTCTTCATTAATGGTCTAACCTTTTAAATAGCCCAATTTTGGCAGCAGTTTTCGCTTACGGCCATACCACCTTGGTCACGCCCGATCTCGTCTGATCTCGGAAGCTAAGCAGGGTCGGGCCTGGTTAGTACTTGGATGGGAGACCGCCTGGGAATACCAGGTGCTGTAAGCTTTTTTGATTTAAAAAAAAAAAAGAGTCCCTGAGCTTCTTCAGAAAGCCTTTAAAAGTCTCTGAGATTCTTCAGAGAGCATGAAAGAGTTTGAGTTTTTTCAAAAGTTCTTCTTACTTTAAAAAAAAGACTCACTGAGCTTCTTCAGAAAGCCTTTAAAAGTCTCTGAGATTCTTCAGAGAGCATGAAAGAGTTTGAGTTTTTTCAAAAGTTCTTCTTAGTTTTCTTCATTAATGGTCTAACCTTTTAAATAGCCCAATTTTGGCAGCAGTTTTCGCTTACGGCCATACCACCTTGGTCACGCCCGATCTCGTCTGATCTCGGAAGCTAAGCAGGGTCGGGCCTGGTTAGTACTTGGATGGGAGACCGCCTGGGAATACCAGGTGCTGTAAGCTTTTTTGATTTAAAAAAAAAAAAAAAAAAAAAGAGTCCCTGAGCTTCTTCAGAAAGCCTTTAAAAGTCTCTGAGATTCTTCAGAGAGCATGAAAGAGTTTGAGTTTTTTCAAAAGTTCTTCTTACTTTAAAAAAAAGACTCACTGAGCTTCTTCAGAAAGCCTTTAAAAGTCTCTGAGATTCTTCAGAGAGCATGAAAGAGTTTGAGTTTTTTCAAAAGTTCTTCTTAGTTTAAAAAAAAAGACTCACTGAGCTTCTGCAGAAAGCCTTTAAAAGTCTCTGAGATTCTTCAGAGAGCATGAAAGAGTTTGAGTTTTTTCAAAAGTTCTTCTTACTTTAAAAAAAAGACTCACTGAGCTTCTTCAGAAAGCCTTTAAAAGTCTCTGAGATTCTTCAGAGAGCATGAAAGAGTTTGAGTTTTTTCAAAAGTTCTTCTTAGTTTAAAAAAAAAGACTCACTGAGCTTCTGCAGAAAGCCTTTAAAAGTCTCTGAGATTCTTCAGAGAGCATGAAAGAGTTTGAGTTTTTTCAAAAGTTCTTCTTAGTTTAAAAAAAAGACTCACTGAGCTTCTTCAGAAAGCCTTTAAAAGTCTCTGAGATTCTTCAGAGAGCATGAAAGAGTTTGAGTTTTTTCAAAAGTTCTTCTTAGTTTTCTTCATTAATGGTCTAACCTTTTAAATAGCCCAATTTTGGCAGCAGTTTTCGCTTACGGCCATACCACCTTGGTCACGCCCGATCTCGTCTGATCTCGGAAGCTAAGCAGGGTCGGGCCTGGTTAGTACTTGGATGGGAGACCGCCTGGGAATACCAGGTGCTGTAAGCTTTTTTGATAAAAAAAAAAAAAAAAAGAGTCCCTGACCTTCTTCAGAAAGCCTTTAAAAGTCTCTGAGATTCTTCAGAGAGCATGAAAGAGTTTGAGTTTTTTCAAAAGTTCTTCTTACTTTAAAAAAAAGACTCACTGAGCTTCTTCAGAAAGCCTTTAAAAGTCTCTGAGATTCTTCAGAGAGCATGAAAGAGTTTGAGTTTTTTCAAAAGTTCTTCTTAGTTTAAAAAAAAGACTCACTGAGCTTCTGCAGAAAGCCTTTAAAAGTCTCTGAGATTCTTCAGAGAGCATGAAAGAGTTTGAGTTTTTTCAAAAGTTCTTCTTAGTTTTCTTCATTAATGGTCTAACCTTTTAAATTGCCCAATTTTGGCAGCAGTTTTCGCTTACGGCCATACCACCTTGGTCACGCCCGATCTCGTCTGATCTCGGAAGCTAAGCAGGGTCGGGCCTGGTTAGTACTTGGATGGGAGACCGCCTGGGAATACCAGGTGCTGTAAGCTTTTTTGATTTAAAAAAAAAAAAAAAAAAAAAGAGTCCCTGAGCTTCTTCAGAAAGCCTTTAAAAGTCTCTGAGATTCTTCAGAGAGCATGAAAGAGTTTGAGTTTTTTCAAAAGTTCTTCTTAGTTTAAAAAAAAGACTCACTGAGCTTCTGCAGAAAGCCTTTAAAAGTCTCTGAGATTCTTCAGAGAGCATGAAAGAGTTTGAGTTTTTTCAAAAGTTCTTCTTAGTTTAAAAAAAAAGACTCACTGAGCTTCTGCAGAAAGCCTTTAAAAGTCTCTGAGATTCTTCAGAGAGCATGAAAGAGTTTGAGTTTTTTCAAAAGTTCTTCTTAGTTTAAAAAAAAGACTCACTGAGCTTCTTCAGAAAGCCTTTAAAAGTCTCTGAGATTCTTCAGAGAGCATGAAAGAGTTTGAGTTTTTTCAAAAGTTCTTCTTACTTTAAAAAAAAGACTCACTGAGCTTCTTCAGAAAGCCTTTAAAAGTCTCTGAGATTCTTCATAGAGCATGAAAGAGTTTGAGTTTTTTCAAAAGTTCTTCTTAGTTTAAAAAAAAGACTCACTGAGCTTCTTCAGAAAGCCTTTAAAAGTCTCTGAGATTCTTCAGAGAGCATGAAAGAGTTTGAGTTTTTTCAAAAGTTCTTCTTAGTTTTCTTCATTAATGGTCTAACCTTTTAAATAGCCCAATTTTGGCAGCAGTTTTCGCTTACGGCCATACCACCTTGGTCACGCCCGATCTAGTTGGTACGATCCAGGAAGTGAGTTGGCTGCAGTTGGAGAGGAAGGCTCTCCCCCATTTTTGTTTTTCTATTTGTGTTTTGTTTTTCGAGTTTGTTACTTTAAGTTAGTTTTTTTCGCTTTATTTTGCTTTTCAAACCACCTAACAGCAGCTTTTGCTGGCTGGAGGGTGGTTTTTAATTTTATTTTTGCAATTATGGACGAATTAACGGCGAACGACACTGGACTGGTTGGAGGAACACGCACGGTAATTGACAATGGACTGGCAGGAGGAACACGAATGGCAAACGACACTGGACTGGCGGGAGGAACACGAATGGCAAACGACACTGGACTAGAGAATCGACAAAGAACTGGGAATGGAAAGGATCAAGAAGCAAGGAAAAGATTTGGTGAAAGAAAATATTTAAAAGAGGCAACAGTGATCGTAAGTACAGAGAACGTGAGTGGAGTGAGAGCGGAGGATATAATTAAAGCGATTTCGGAACAAATTGGAAGTGGAAAGGTGTTGGCTGTAAGACCCAGGCAAGGCAAAGAATATGAACTGACACTAGAACAGGAAGAAATGTGCGACGTTTTAATCGATGGATTGACAATAAAGGGAGTGGACTGTGAAGTAAAGAAGCTGCAAAATAAAGATTACGTTGTTTCATTCATGCACCTGCCTGTCTACCTGGAGGATAATGAAATTTTGGACAAATTGGAAGGATGGGGGGTTTCCCCCATATCTAAAATCAAAAGAAGGTGCTATCCGGGCACTGACGTAGAAGACGGCACCAGGTTTGTGAAGGTGAGGTTCCCCAAAGAAGTGGCATCACTCCCTTATAGCACAAAGCTGGAAACAGCGGAAGGGCCACAGTACTTTAGGGTGATGCACAGCCACCAGGTAAAGACCTGTCGGCTGTGCATGAGCCCAGGACATCTACTGAAAGATTGCCCAGATTTCAAGTGCTATAAGTGTGAGGAAAGGGGCCATTTTGCACGAGATTGCAACGCCGTCAGGTGCCCGGATTGCCAAGAAATTTTAAATAAATGTGAATGCTGGATGGAGGGAGAGGTAGGAGGAAGGGAAGTACAGGTAGACAGACAGGTGCATGAAGGAAACAACGAGGAAAGACAAGAAGAGGACGAATCACAACCAAAGGAAGCAGAGGAAGGAACAAACAACAGACAAGAAGGAGAAGGAGGAAATGAAAAGGATGATGAACAGATAAGTGAAGAGGACACGCTGTTGACACCAATGGACATATCTTCAAATCATGGACAAAAAGGAAAAGAACAAGACAAAGAAACAGACAGCGAAGGAGAAATAAGGATGGAGGAGGACGAGAAGAAAAAAGTGGAGAGGGGACAAGGACGAAGAAGATTGCTAAAGGTAAAGCCAAATATAGAAACTGCAAGGAAAAAAGTGTTGAAAAAAGGACTAATCGAGTGTTTAAACAGGTTTGAGGTGTTAAAGGAACTGGAGGAGAAAGACTAAGAATAATGGTTTTTAGATATTTATTCTTTTTATTTTTAATGGTACTAAGTTGTGTGACTTTTAATGCGAGAGGACTTTTGAACTTAAGGAAATTTGAAAATGTAAAAGAAAAATGTAAAACAGAAGACATTATTGTGCTACAAGAAACAAACTGGAGAGAAAATGTGATGAATGATTTTAAAAAGAGATGGGAAGGAGGGATTTTATACAATAATGGAGATGGGAGGTTTGGAAGAGGAGTGGCTTTTTTAATGAAGGATGATGTTTTTAAAGCAAGTAAAATTCTATACAAAGATACGATGGGAAAATGTATGGTGGTTGAGACAATACATGAAGGAAGAGAATTGATTTTAGTAAATGTACATGCACCAACGGAAGAGAAAGAAAAGAAAGAGTTTTTTAATGTTTTAAGAAGTATTGTAAAGAAGTATAAGGAAATAATAATGATGGGGGATTTTAACACGGTTTTTAATAAACATGACATGGCAGAAGGAATGGTTTTTAAAACTGATACAGGGAGAAAAGAATTAAAAGCATTAATGGCAGAAAATAATATGATAGATGTGTGGAGAGAAAGAAATGAAAGGAAAAAAGAATTTTCAAGGATACAAATAGTAGGGAGCTTTGTGTGCAAAACAAGAATTGACTTTATTTTATGTACGAGGAATGTGGAGAATTTTATCGAAAATATTAAGTATGAAGACACAAGTTTGAGCGATCACAAGTTTTTATTTTTTAAAATGGACTGGAATAAAGTGCAAAGAGGGCCAGGGATATGGGTTTTAAATACTAAAATGTTAGAAAATGAAGACTATGTTTTAAAGGTTAAAGAAATTATAGAAAAAGAAAAGGAAAATGAAATGTATGAAGAAGATAAGAGAATATGGTGGGAGAACGTAAAGTTTTTAATTAAAAAATTCTCGATTAAGTATTGTAGTATAATACACAAATGCAAAAGATACAAAGAAAAAGAAATAAAGGAAAGTTTGGAAGTGGAATTGAATAAAGAAAATAAAGATATACAAAAGATAAAGGAAATGGAGGGAAAACTGAAAGAAATAGAGGAAAAAGAATATGAGGGGGCGAGGTTAAGAAGCAAAGCTAAATATACAGTGGAGGGAGAAAAATGCACCAAGTTTTTTTTTGATTTGGAAAAAAAGAAAGGGAAAGCTGAAACGATTAAAGAGATAAGAGGAAAAAATGGGGAAATTGTAGAAGGGAATGAAAAAATTTTAGAAGAAATAAGGAATTTTTATGAAGAGCTTTTTAGTACAAGAGGTGTAAAAGAAAACGAAAAAATGGAATTGTTGAATCAGATAAAAGCAAAAATTAGCGAGGAAGATAAAAAAGAATGTGATCAAGAAGTCAGAGAAGAGGAGATAGAAAGAGCAATACAGCAGCTGAATAAAAAGAAAAGTCCAGGAATAGATGGTTTAGGAAGTGAATTTTATATATGTTTTAAAGAGATTTTAACAAAGATTTTAAAGGAAGTTTTTAGAGAAATTTTTGGAAAAGAAGAAGTTAATGAAAGAATGGGGATGGGCATAACAAAACTGATATATAAAAGGAAAGGAGAAAAAGTAGATTTAAAAAACTACAGGCCAATCACAATGCTAAACACAGATCTTAAGATTTTAGCGAAAGTTTTAGCAAACAGGTTAAAGGAAGTAATGCCAAGTATAATCAAAACAAATCAAGCGTACGGAGTAAAAGGAAGAGATATAGCGGACACGACAATGAGCATAAGAGACACAATATGGTACTTGAAAGAAGAGAAAGAAGAAGGATACGTAATTAGTTTAGATTTTGAAAAAGCTTTTGATAGGGTTGAACACGGGTATTTATTTGATGTTTTAAAGAAATTTGGTTTTGGGGGAGATTTTATTAAATGGATTGAGATTTTATATAAGGGTGCTTTAACAAGAATAAAATGTAATGGGTTTTTAACAGAATGTTTTAAAATCACAAGATCAATAAGACAGGGGTGTCCACTTTCAGCGTTATTATATTCACTTGTATCGGAACCGTTGGGATTGGCTATAAAACAAAAAGAAGAAATAACTGGAATTGAAATTGAGGAAAACAAGTCTGAAGGGAAGGTTTTTCAATATGCCGATGACACAACGATAATAGTAAAAGGAAAGGAGAGCGTTAAAGAAGTTATGAAGGTTGTAGAAGAATATTGTAAAGGATCTGGGAGTAAAGTAAATGAAGATAAGACGGTGTATATGAGATTTGGTAAAGCTATGATTTTAAGGGATTGTTTTAATTTCAAGGAAGTGGAAGAAATAAGGATTTTAGGAATTTTAATGGGGAAAAATGAGAGGAAAGTAAGAGATGAAATGTGGGAGCAACTAGTAACAGAAATAGAGAGAAGGTTAAATTTTTGGAAATTGAGAACATTAAACTTGAAAGGGAAGGTTTTAATATTGAATGTTTTAATGGTTTCTAAGCTATGGTATGTTTTATATGTGTCGGAGATGCCATTGTGGACAGAAAAGAGGCTGAAGAAATGTTTTCTTGACTTTTTATGGGAGGGGAAACCAGCAAGAATAGCTTTTAACACACTTTTAGGGGCAGTAGACAAGGGGGGTTTAGGATTAATAGATGTGGAACAGAGAAAAAATAGTTTGAGAGTTAAAATAGTGAAGAAATACATACAAGATGAGGGCAAAGCAGAGTGGAAAAAGACCATGAAATATTTTTTAAACAAATGTGGGAATTTTAATATGGGGGATGGAATTTTATGGATGAAAACGAAAATTTGGATGATGGAAAGACTACCAGAGTTTTATAGAGAAATTTTGAGTGCCTGGGGAAAATTTTTAGCCAAAGTCGAGTATGATCCACATGGGAGAGAAAACATTTTAAATCAACCTCTGTTCTTAAACAAAAACATTTTAAAACAAGACAAAGAAATGTTTTTAAAGAAATGGATGGAAGTGGGGATAACAAGAGTGAGAGACGTTTTATATGAATTCAAAGAAGGGTTTTTACCAACACAATTTATTGTGGATGCAATGGAGGAGGCAAAAGAGGATTACAGTGAACAAGAAATTTTAAATAAGTATGAAATCATTAAAAGTGCAATACCCAAAGAGTGGATTAAAAGAATAGAATGTATGGAAGGAGAGCCAAAAGAGAAATGTATTTATGTGAAATTGGGGGGGAAAGTGAATGATTTTAAGGAATGTACTGTGAAAATGATTTATTGTTCTTTTAGAGATGATGTTTTTAAAGAGCCAATTGCAAATGAATACTGGGTGCAGAAATTCAAAGATTTAAAAAAAGAGTGTATATGGAGAAACATGAGGGGGAAGTGTGTGGAAACAAAATTGGGATGTTTAGAATATTTTATAAGACATAAAGTGATTTTTACTGAGGCAATTTTAAATAAAATAGGAATTGAGCAAAACGCTCTGTGTAAAGTGTGCCAGGAAAAGGAAGAGTGGATTTTACATATATTTTTATACTGTAAAGAACTGGAGGAATTTTTAAGGAAATGTAAATGCTTAATTAAAGAGTTGACTGAGGAGTGGGATGAAAGTGTAATGGAATGGAACAGAGTTGTGATGTTTGGTTGGGAAAAGAAGTGTCAAAACAAAAGTTTTATAAATCTGTGTGTAATGTTGATGAAAAGTGCAATATGGGAGAGAAGAACTGTGGCTAAAAAGGAAAAAATTGTGTTGGATGTTTGGACTATGTTTAAAAGGAAAACTGAATTGTATATTGAAAGATTGTATGTTTATTTTAAATGTGAAAATATGTTGGATGCTTTTTATGATATTTTTACCCCAAAAGTTTGTTGTGTCCTTAAAGACCAAATGTGGAAGCTGCCGGGAAGTGATGGAGTTTTTTAAATAATGTATGTAAATGAAATATATGTGATGTAGAGATGTATGTAGAAGAAAATATGTATTTTTTATTGTATTTATTTTTATTGTATTTTATTGATTGAAATTTCTTAATAAAAAAAAAAAAAAAAAAAGTCACGCCCGATCTCGTCTGATCTCGGAAGCTAAGCAGGGTCGGGCCTGGTTAGTACTTGGATGGGAGACCGCCTGGGAATACCAGGTGCTGTAAGCTTTTTTGATTAAAAAAAAAAAAAAAAAAAAAGAGTCCCTGAGCTTCTTCAGAAAGCCTTTAAAAGTCTCTGAGATTCTTCAGAGAGCATGAAAGAGTTTGAGTTTTTTCAAAAGTTCTTCTTACTTTAAAAAAAAGACTCACTGAGCTTCTTCAGAAAGCCTTTAAAAGTCTCTGAGATTCTTCAGAGAGCATGAAAGAGTTTGAGTTTTTTCAAAAGTTCTTCTTAGTTTTCTTCATTAATGGTCTAACCTTTTAAATTGCCCAATTTTGGCAGCAGTTTTTGCTTACGGCCATACCACCTTGGTCACGCCCGATCTCGTCTGATCTCGGAAGCTAAGCAGGGTCGGGCCTGGTTAGTACTTGGATGGGAGACCGCCTGGGAATACCAGGTGCTGTAAGCTTTTTTGATTTAAAAAAAAAAAAGAGTCCCTGAGCTTCTTCAGAAAGCCTTTAAAAGTCTCTGAGATTCTTCAGAGAGCATGAAAGAGTTTGAGTTTTTTCAAAAGTTCTTCTTACTTTAAAAAAAAGACTCACTGAGCTTCTTCAGAAAGCCTTTAAAAGTCTCTGAGATTCTTCAGAGAGCATGAAAGAGTTTGAGTTTTTTCAAAAGTTCTTCTTAGTTTTCTTCATTAATGGTCTAACCTTTTAAATAGCCCAATTTTGGCAGCAGTTTTCGCTTACGGCCATACCACCTTGGTCACGCCCGATCTCGTCTGATCTCGGAAGCTAAGCAGGGTCGGGCCTGGTTAGTACTTGGATGGGAGACCGCCTGGGAATACCAGGTGCTGTAAGCTTTTTTGATTTAAAAAAAAAAAAAAAAAAACTGTCCCTGAGCTTCTTCAGAAAGCCTTTAAAAGTCTCTGAGATTCTTCAGAGAGCATGAAAGAGTTTGAGTTTTTTCAAAAGTTCTTCTTACTTTAAAAAAAAGACTCACTGAGCTTCTTCAGAAAGCCTTTAAAAGTCTCTGAGATTCTTCAGAGAGCATGAAAGAGTTTGAGTTTTTTCAAAAGTTCTTCTTAGTTTTCTTCATTAATGGTCTAACCTTTTAAATTGCCCAATTTTGGCAGCAGTTTTCGCTTACGGCCATACCACCTTGGTCACGCCCGATCTCGTCTGATCTCGGAAGCTAAGCAGGGTCGGGCCTGGTTAGTACTTGGATGGGAGACCGCCTGGGAATACCAGGTGCTGTAAGCTTTTTTGATTTAAAAAAAAAAAAGAGTCCCTGAGCTTCTTCAGAAAGCCTTTAAAAGTCTCTGAGATTCTTCAGACAGCATGAAAGAGTTTGAGTTTTTTCAAAAGTTCTTCTTACTTTAAAAAAAAGACTCACTGAGCTTCTTCAGAAAGCCTTTAAAAGTCTCTGAGATTCTTCAGAGAGCATGAAAGAGTTTGAGTTTTTTCAAAAGTTCTTCTTAGTTTTAAAAAAAAGACTCACTGAGCTTCTGCAGAAAGCCTTTAAAAGTCTCTGAGATTCTTCAGAGAGCATGAAAGAGTTTGAGTTTTTTCAAAAGTTCTTCTTAGTTTTCTTCATTAATGGTCTAACCTTTTAAATAGCCCAATTTTGGCAGCAGTTTTCGCTTACGGCCATACCACCTTGGTCACGCCCGATCTCGTCTGATCTCGGAAGCTAAGCAGGGTCGGGCCTGGTTAGTACTTGGATGGGAGACCGCCTGGGAATACCAGGTGCTGTAAGCTTTTTTGATTTAAAAAAAAAAAAAAAAAGAGTCCCTGAGCTTCTTCAGAAAGCCTTTAAAAGTCTCTGAGATTCTTCAGAGAGCATGAAAGAGTTTGAGTTTTTTCAAAAGTTCTTCTTGCTTTAAAAAAAAGACTCACTGAGCTTCTTCAGAAAGCCTTTAAAAGTCTCTGAGATTCTTCAGAGAGCATGAAAGAGTTTGAGTTTTTTCAAAAGTTCTTCTTAGTTTAAAAAAAAGACTCACTGAGCTTTTTCAGAAAGCCTTTAAAAGTCTCTGAGATTCTTCAGAGAGCATGAAAGAGTTTGAGTTTTTTCAAAAGTTCTTCTTAGTTTTCCTCATTAATGGTCTAACCTTTTAAATTGCCCAATTTTGGCAGCAGTTTTCGCTTACGGCCATACCTCCTTGGTCACGCCCGATCTCGTCTGATCTCGGAAGCTAAGAAGAAGCTCAGGGACTTTTTTTTTTTTTTTAAATCAAAAAAGCTTACAGCACCTGGTATTCCCAGGCGGTCTCCCATCCAAGTACTAACCAGGCCCGACCCTGCTTAGCTTCCGAGATTAGACGAGATCGGGCGTGACCAAGGTGGTATGGCCGTAAGCAAAAACTGCTGCCAAAATTGGGCAAATTAAAAGGTTAGACCATTAATGAAGAAAACTAAGAAGAACTTTTGAAAAAACTCAAACTCTTTCATGCTCTCTGAAGAATCTCAGAGACTTTTAAAGGCTTTCTGAAGAAGCTCAGTGAGTCTTTTTTTAAACTAAGAAGAACTTTTGAAAAAACTCAAACTCTTTCATGCTCTCTGAAGAATCTCAGAGACTTTTAAAGGCTTTCTGAAGAAGCTCAGGGACTCTTTTATTTATTTATTTATTTATTTTTTTTAAATCAAAAAAGCTTACAGCACCTGGTATTCCCAGGCGGTCTCCCATCCAAGTACTAACCAGGCCCGACCCTGCTTAGCTTCCGAGATCAGACGAGATCGGGCGTGACTTTTTTATTTTTTTTTTTTTTTTTTATTAGTTCACAACAACATAATTCACATTACATTTGAACATATTCAAGATCATAATTCACAAAACCTTTTTAAAATACATCTTCTGTCAGAAAAAACAGTTTGTGTTTCTTTAAAATTTTCCTTACTTCACTATTAAAAATCTTGAAAAACAAATCCACATTATTTTCCATTTTAAAATAATTGTACAAAATATGCAAATAATCTTCAACCAATCCTTTGAAAAACAAACACAAGTCCATTACAAAATTCCTATTTTTTGCCACATTCCTTCTTTTCCAGATTGCACTTTTTGCTATGACTAACAACAAATTAATCACTTTTTTATTTCCGTTTTCCTCATTTAGTCCCAACATAAAAATCCTATTCCAACTTAAATCTTCCTCTTTACCTCTTAAATTATTCACTATCTCCTTCATGGCAATGAAAAATTGATTCAGTTTTTCACAGTATAAAAACAAGTGTAAAATACCTTCATCTTCTTTGTTGCAAACTTTACATTTCGCATCTTGTTCTCTCCCAATTTTGCATAAGCGCATTCCCGTGAAAATCACGTTATGTCTTATAAAAAAGTCCAAACATTCTAAATCAGTGTCCATAAATATCCATTTCATGTTTTTCCATATTTCCTTTTCTTCAATCTCTTTAAAATGTCTCAGCCAGAGTTGATTTGCTAATGGCTTTTTAAAAACTGAATTTCTAAAATAATGATAAAACCTTTTAACATTACATGACTTAAAATCTACAAACTTTTCTTGCAATTTTAAGAACACCTCTATTTTATTCTCGCTTTTCTCATCCCTTTGAATAACATTCAACCAATCTTCGGGTATTGCATTTTTTACTTCTTCGTATTGTTTCTTTATAGTGTTTACATTATATTCCTCTTTCGCTTCCTCCTACGCATCAACAATCACTTGCATGGGTAAAAATCCCTCCTTGAATTCATATAGAATATCTCTTATTTTTACAATTCCCACCTCCACCCATTTCTTAAAATAAATTTCCTTTTCTTGTATTACAATGTTTTTGTTTAAAAACAGTGGTTGATTTAAAATGCTATCTCTTCCATATGGTTTAAAATTCACATCTGTTAGAAAAAGTCCCCAAGCACTTAAAACTTCTTTATAAAAATCTGGTATCCCCTGTATCATCCACTTTTTTAACTTCATCCATAAAATGTTATCCCCCAAATTCAAATTCCCACATTTGTTTAAATAAAATTCAATTATAGTTTTCCAATCCCCTTTATTTTCCTCATCCAAATACTTCTTTACCACTTTAACTCTCATACTGTTCATTTTTTGTTCTAAATCTACTAAACCCATCCCTCCTTCTTCTGCCGGTCCAATCAAAGTATTATAAGCTATTCTTGGGGGTTTTTTCTCCCATAAAAATTCTAAAATACATGTTTTCAATCTTTGTCTTACCCATAAAGGCATTGAATTCACATATAAAACATACCACATCTTAGACAGCATCAACACATTTACAATTAAAATCTTTCCCTTTAAATTTAAAAATCTGTTTTTCCAGAATATTAACCTCCTCTCCATTCCTTCTACTACCTCTTCCCACATAATATCTCGTATGCTTTTTTCATTTTTCCCTAAAACCACTCCTAAAATCCTAATTTCTTGTACTTGGGTAAAGTTAAAACACCCTGTTAAAACCGGTACCTTCCCAAATCTCATGTAAACTGTTTTTTCCTCATTTATTTTTGCTCCAGAACCTTGGCAGTACCATTCAACTTTTTCCATGACATGTTTAACACTTAGTTCATTTTTAACTACTATTGTTGTATCATCTGCATATTGATATATATTTTGTATTTCTTTCCCTTCATTCATCTCTATTCCTTTTATTTTATTTTCCTTTTTGATTATCAACCCTAAAGGTTCCGCTACCAGCGAATATAATTGAGCTGATAATGGGCACCCTTGTCTTATTGACCTTGAAATAGCAAAGGGTTCTGTTAAAAATCCATTGCATTTCACTTTTGTTATTGTATCCCTATATAAAATTCTTATCCATTTAATAAAATGTTCCCCAAACCCAAATTTCTCTAAAACTGAAAATAAAAAAACATGTTCTACTCTGTCAAAGGCTTTTTCGAAGTCTAAGCTAATGACATAACCATCCTTTTTTTCTCCATTCATGTAACTTATTATATCTCTTATACTGCTTGTTGTTTCTGCTATGTCTCGTCCCTTTACTCCATATGCCTGATTTGTTTCTATTATGCTAGGTAGTACATTCTTTAATCTATTTGCTAAAACCTTTGCTAAAATCTTAAAATCCGTGTTTAACATGGTTATAGGTCTAAAAAATTTTAAAAGTGCTTTATCTCCCTTTCTTTTGTATATTAGCTTCATCAGCCCTAAACTCATCTTCTGATTTAGACCTTCCTTCTTAAAAATCTCCTCATATACATCCATTAAAATCAGACTAATTTCCTCCTTAAAAACCTTATAAAACTCATTTCCTATCCCATCTATACCTGGGCTTTTCTTTGTTTTCAAAAGATCTATTGCCTGTATTATTTCTTCCTGTCCTATTCCTTTATCACATTCTGCTTTGTCCTTAATTTCTACTCTCGTTGATATTTGCTGTAACAGTATATTTTTCTTCTCTTCATCTAACCCCTTCGTTTTAAAAAGTTCTTCATAATAATTTTTTACTTCCTTCAAAATTCCTTTCGTTTCTTGTACTAGTTCTCCATCTTTGCCCTTTATTTCTTTTATCATTTCTGCTCTTCCTTTACTTTTTTCTAAGTTAAAGAAAAATCTTGTACATTTCTCCCCTTCAACCATGTATTTTGCTTTATTTCTCAAACTTGCTCCTTTACATTTACTCTCCTCTATTTTCTTTAGATTTTCTTCCATAACTATTACGTTTTGTATATTTACTTCTCTCTTGTTTAACTCTTCTTTTAATGTTTTCCTTATATCTTTTTCTTTAGCTTTTTTAACTCTCTGAACCAATTTGCTGTATTTTATTGAGTATTTCTTTATTTCGTATTTTACATTTTCCCACCATATTCTTTTATCTTCTAGGTACATCCCATCATTTCTTTCTTCTTCTATTAATATTTCGATCCCTAATTTATAACTTTCACTCTTTAAAATCTCTGTATTTAAAATCCAAACTCCAGGCCCTTTATCCTCTTTTTTAAAATCCATCTTCATTAAAATCATCTTATGATCACTTAAAGAGTTTTCTTTATACAAAATATCCTCAATAAAATATTCTAAACTTCTTGTGCTTAAAACATGATCAATTCTTGTTTGACATAAGAAATTGCTAACTAGTTGTTTTCTAGAAAATTCTCTTTTTCTTTCATGTCTCTCTCTCCACACATCAATTAAGTTTTTTTCTTCCATCAGCATTTTAAGTTCTTTTCTCCCCATATCTGTTTTAAAAACCATTCCATCTGCCATATCTCTTTTATTGAAAACTGTATTAAAATCTCCCACCATCATTACGGTCTCCCAACTTTCCATTAAGTCTCTTAAAGCACTAAAATAGTTCTTCTTTTCTTTTTCTTCATTAGGTGCATGAACATTAATCAAAATAAATTCTCTATCTTCATATCTTATTTCAACGGCAATACATTTTCCTTTTCCATCATCATATATTTCTTTAACCTCAATATCCTTTTCTTTTCTTACTAAAATAGCAACTCCTCTCCCCATTCTTCCATCCCCATTATTAAAATATATTTCACCACCCCACCTCTTTTTTAAATCTTCCATAATTTCATCTTTCCAATTAGTTTCCTGTAATACAATAACATCTTCTTTACATAACTCTTTTACTCTTTCAAATTTTTCCCTATTTAGTAGACCTCTTGCATTTAAAATCACCATATTCAAAACCATAAATAAAATTACTAAGAGTTTAAAAGACATCATTTTACATATTTTCTTCTTCTGCTTCTTCTTCTTCTTCGATACATTTTAAAACCTCAAACCTGTTCATACATTTGATTGTTTCTTTTCTTATAAATCTTTTGGCATTTTCTAGATTAGGTGTTACCTTTTGCATTCTTCTTCTTGCCACTCCACCTAATTCCTTGTCCTTTCTTTTGCCCTCTTGTCCGTTTTCTTTTTCTTTTTCTCTTTCTTTTTTCAACCTTTTACTCCTTTCATATCCCCTTCTGTTCCACTGTTCCGTTGTCTTTATTGATGTGTCCATTTGTGTCCGTCTCTCGTGTTCCATCTCCTCCTCCTCTTCTTCTTCCTCCTCCTCCTCCTCCTCACCTCCAATCTCCTGTTCACTGATCCCTTCAGTTTCTTCCTCGATCTCTTCTCCTTCCACTTCTTCATTCTGCTGTTCTTCTGACTCACTTGATTCAATCTCATTAGTTTCATTCTGCATCTGCCTCGCCTCCTCTTGTTCCTGTTGTGTCTCCTCTTCTCCTCCTTCCATCCAGCATTCACACTTATTTAAAACTTTAAAACATTCCGGGCACTTGACAGCTTTGCAATCCCTCGCGAAATGGCCCTGTTCTTCGCATTTGAAACACGTAAAGTTTGGACAGTTTTTGATGATGTGCTCCGGACTCAAACACAGCCGACAGGTTTTAACCTGCCTGCTGTGAATAATCCTGAAGTACTGCGTTCCTTCCGCTGTCTCAAACCGTGCACTATAAGGTAGCGAGGCCACTTCTTTAGGAAATTTTACTTTTACGAAGCGTGTTCCATCTTCGATTTCTGT
>NW_027508767.1:1747500-1752500 GCF_051911475.1 Siphateles boraxobius
TCCGAGATCAGACGAGATCGGGCGTGACTTTTTTTTTTTTTTTTTTTTTTTTTTTATTAAGAAATTTCAATCAATAAAATACAATAAAAATAAATACAATAAAAAATACATATTTTCTTCTACATACATCTCTACATCACATATATTTCATTTACATACATTATTTAAAAAACTCCATCACTTCCCGGCAGCTTCCACATTTGGTCTTTAAGGACACAACAAACTTTTGGGGTAAAAATATCATAAAAAGCATCCAACATATTTTCACATTTAAAATAAACATACAATCTTTCAATATACAATTCAGTTTTCCTTTTAAACATAGTCCAAACATCCAACACAATTTTTTCCTTTTTAGCCACAGTTCTTCTCTCCCATATTGCACTTTTCATCAACATTACACACAGATTTATAAAACTTTTGTTTTGACACTTCTTTTCCCAACCAAACATCACAACTCTGTTCCATTCCATTACACTTTCATCCCACTCCTCAGTCAACTCTTTAATTAAGCATTTACATTTCCTTAAAAATTCCTCCAGTTCTTTACAGTATAAAAATATATGTAAAATCCACTCTTCCTTTTCCTGGCACACTTTACACAGAGCGTTTTGCTCAATTCCTATTTTATTTAAAATTGCCTCAGTAAAAATCACTTTATGTCTTATAAAATATTCTAAACATCCCAATTTTGTTTCCACACACTTCCCCCTCATGTTTCTCCATATACACTCTTTTTTTAAATCTTTGAATTTCTGCACCCAGTATTCATTTGCAATTGGCTCTTTAAAAACATCATCTCTAAAAGAACAATAAATCATTTTCACAGTACATTCCTTAAAATCATTCACTTTCCCCCCCAATTTCACATAAATACATTTCTCTTTTGGCTCTCCTTCCATACATTCTATTCTTTTAATCCACTCTTTGGGTATTGCACTTTTAATGATTTCATACTTATTTAAAATTTCTTGTTCACTGTAATCCTCTTTTGCCTCCTCCATTGCATCCACAATAAATTGTGTTGGTAAAAACCCTTCTTTGAATTCATATAAAACGTCTCTCACTCTTGTTATCCCCACTTCCATCCATTTCTTTAAAAACATTTCTTTGTCTTGTTTTAAAATGTTTTTGTTTAAGAACAGAGGTTGATTTAAAATGTTTTCTCTCCCATGTGGATCATACTCGACTTTGGCTAAAAATTTTCCCCAGGCACTCAAAATTTCTCTATAAAACTCTGGTAGTCTTTCCATCATCCAAATTTTCGTTTTCATCCATAAAATTCCATCCCCCATATTAAAATTCCCACATTTGTTTAAAAAATATTTCATGGTCTTTTTCCACTCTGCTTTGCCCTCATCTTGTATGTATTTCTTCACTATTTTAACTCTCAAACTATTTTTTCTCTGTTCCACATCTATTAATCCTAAACCCCCCTTGTCTACTGCCCCTAAAAGTGTGTTAAAAGCTATTCTTGCTGGTTTCCCCTCCCATAAAAAGTCAAGAAAACATTTCTTCAGCCTCTTTTCTGTCCACAATGGCATCTCCGACACATATAAAACATACCATAGCTTAGAAACCATTAAAACATTCAATATTAAAACCTTCCCTTTCAAGTTTAATGTTCTCAATTTCCAAAAATTTAACCTTCTCTCTATTTCTGTTACTAGTTGCTCCCACATTTCATCTCTTACTTTCCTCTCATTTTTCCCCATTAAAATTCCTAAAATCCTTATTTCTTCCACTTCCTTGAAATTAAAACAATCCCTTAAAATCATAGCTTTACCAAATCTCATATACACCGTCTTATCTTCATTTACTTTACTCCCAGATCCTTTACAATATTCTTCTACAACCTTCATAACTTCTTTAACGCTCTCCTTTCCTTTTACTATTATCGTTGTGTCATCAGCATATTGAAAAACCTTCCCTTCAGACTTGTTTTCCTCAATTTCAATTCCAGTTATTTCTTCTTTTTGTTTTATAGCCAATCCCAACGGTTCCGATACAAGTGAATATAATAACGCTGAAAGTGGACACCCCTGTCTTATTGATCTTGTGATTTTAAAACATTCTGTTAAAAACCCATTACATTTTATTCTTGTTAAAGCACCCTTATATAAAATCTCAATCCATTTAATAAAATCTCCCCCAAAACCAAATTTCTTTAAAACATCAAATAAATACCCGTGTTCAACCCTATCAAAAGCTTTTTCAAAATCTAAACTAATTACGTATCCTTCTTCTTTCTCTTCTTTCAAGTACCATATTGTGTCTCTTATGCTCATTGTCGTGTCCGCTATATCTCTTCCTTTTACTCCGTACGCTTGATTTGTTTTGATTATACTTGGCATTACTTCCTTTAACCTGTTTGCTAAAACTTTCGCTAAAATCTTAAGATCTGTGTTTAGCATTGTGATTGGCCTGTAGTTTTTTAAATCTACTTTTTCTCCTTTCCTTTTATATATCAGTTTTGTTATGCCCATCCCCATTCTTTCATTAACTTCTTCTTTTCCAAAAATTTCTCTAAAAACTTCCTTTAAAATCTTTGTTAAAATCTCTTTAAAACATATATAAAATTCACTTCCTAAACCATCTATTCCTGGACTTTTCTTTTTATTCAGCTGCTGTATTGCTCTTTCTATCTCCTCTTCTCTGACTTCTTGATCACATTCTTTTTTATCTTCCTCGCTAATTTTTGCTTTTATCTGATTCAACAATTCCATTTTTTCGTTTTCTTTTACACCTCTTGTACTAAAAAGCTCTTCATAAAAATTCCTTATTTCTTCTAAAATTTTTTCATTCCCTTCTACAATTTCCCCATTTTTTCCTCTTATCTCTTTAATCGTTTCAGCTTTCCCTTTCTTTTTTTCCAAATCAAAAAAAAACTTGGTGCATTTTTCTCCCTCCACTGTATATTTAGCTTTGCTTCTTAACCTCGCCCCCTCATATTCTTTTTCCTCTATTTCTTTCAGTTTTCCCTCCATTTCCTTTATCTTTTGTATATCTTTATTTTCTTTATTCAATTCCACTTCCAAACTTTCCTTTATTTCTTTTTCTTTGTATCTTTTGCATTTGTGTATTATACTACAATACTTAATCGAGAATTTTTTAATTAAAAACTTTACGTTCTCCCACCATATTCTCTTATCTTCTTCATACATTTCATTTTCCTTTTCTTTTTCTATAATTTCTTTAACCTTTAAAACATAGTCTTCATTTTCTAACATTTTAGTATTTAAAACCCATATCCCTGGCCCTCTTTGCACTTTATTCCAGTCCATTTTAAAAAATAAAAACTTGTGATCGCTCAAACTTGTGTCTTCATACTTAATATTTTCGATAAAATTCTCCACATTCCTCGTACATAAAATAAAGTCAATTCTTGTTTTGCACACAAAGCTCCCTACTATTTGTATCCTTGAAAATTCTTTTTTCCTTTCATTTCTTTCTCTCCACACATCTATCATATTATTTTCTGCCATTAATGCTTTTAATTCTTTTCTCCCTGTATCAGTTTTAAAAACCATTCCTTCTGCCATGTCATGTTTATTAAAAACCGTGTTAAAATCCCCCATCATTATTATTTCCTTATACTTCTTTACAATACTTCTTAAAACATTAAAAAACTCTTTCTTTTCTTTCTCTTCCGTTGGTGCATGTACATTTACTAAAATCAATTCTCTTCCTTCATGTATTGTCTCAACCACCATACATTTTCCCATCGTATCTTTGTATAGAATTTTACTTGCTTTAAAAACATCATCCTTCATTAAAAAAGCCACTCCTCTTCCAAACCTCCCATCTCCATTATTGTATAAAATCCCTCCTTCCCATCTCTTTTTAAAATCATTCATCACATTTTCTCTCCAGTTTGTTTCTTGTAGCACAATAATGTCTTCTGTTTTACATTTTTCTTTTACATTTTCAAATTTCCTTAAGTTCAAAAGTCCTCTCGCATTAAAAGTCACACAACTTAGTACCATTAAAAATAAAAAGAATAAATATCTAAAAACCATTATTCTTAGTCTTTCTCCTCCAGTTCCTTTAACACCTCAAACCTGTTTAAACACTCGATTAGTCCTTTTTTCAACACTTTTTTCCTTGCAGTTTCTATATTTGGCTTTACCTTTAGCAATCTTCTTCGTCCTTGTCCCCTCTCCACTTTTTTCTTCTCGTCCTCCTCCATCCTTATTTCTCCTTCGCTGTCTGTTTCTTTGTCTTGTTCTTTTCCTTTTTGTCCATGATTTGAAGATATGTCCATTGGTGTCAACAGCGTGTCCTCTTCACTTATCTGTTCATCATCCTTTTCATTTCCTCCTTCTCCTTCTTGTCTGTTGTTTGTTCCTTCCTCTGCTTCCTTTGGTTGTGATTCGTCCTCTTCTTGTCTTTCCTCGTTGTTTCCTTCATGCACCTGTCTGTCTACCTGTACTTCCCTTCCTCCTACCTCTCCCTCCATCCAGCATTCACATTTATTTAAAATTTCTTGGCAATCCGGGCACCTGACGGCGTTGCAATCTCGTGCAAAATGGCCCCTTTCCTCACACTTATAGCACTTGAAATCTGGGCAATCTTTCAGTAGATGTCCTGGGCTCATGCACAGCCGACAGGTCTTTACCTGGTGGCTGTGCATCACCCTAAAGTACTGTGGCCCTTCCGCTGTTTCCAGCTTTGTGCTATAAGGGAGTGATGCCACTTCTTTGGGGAACCTCACCTTCACAAACCTGGTGCCGTCTTCTACGTCAGTGCCCGGATAGCACCTTCTTTTGATTTTAGATATGGGGGAAACCCCCCATCCTTCCAATTTGTCCAAAATTTCATTATCCTCCAGGTAGACAGGCAGGTGCATGAATGAAACAACGTAATCTTTATTTTGCAGCTTCTTTACTTCACAGTCCACTCCCTTTATTGTCAATCCATCGATTAAAACGTCGCACATTTCTTCCTGTTCTAGTGTCAGTTCATATTCTTTGCCTTGCCTGGGTCTTACAGCCAACACC
>NW_027508767.1:1755000-1757500 GCF_051911475.1 Siphateles boraxobius
CTCTGAAGAATCTCAGAGACTTTTAAAGGCTTTCTGAAGAAGCTCAGTGAGTCTTTTTTTTAAAGTAAGAAGAACTTTTGAAAAAACTCAAACTCTTTCATGCTCTCTGAAGAATCTCAGAGACTTTTAACCCTCTGAAACCGACGGCATCGTCGACGACGCCACACGACTCCTCCGATAAATATTGATATTATTTGATGAAAAATTGATCGATTTCCTTACCGTTTTTTGCAGCAGAAAGCTAACACGCTAGCCGTCACGGGGGTGTATTTGGTGTCTTTCTAGCCTTTTCAGAAGGTTTTCTATCCAGCCTGGAACTTGTGCGTCCTTTCAGAGTGTTTCAGTAATAAATCCATATGTGTATATCCCAGTTTTGATCTCTGAAGTCCAAAATTTATAAATTTTCCGTCATATTTGCTGCTAGCTTGATGCAAGCTGCCATTTTGGACATCTCGCGATGCTTTGCGTGAGGTTGTTGACCAATGACAGGCTGATCCGTCGTCCACGTTGGTGTGCGTCATTACGCATGAACCAAGGGTGATATTTTGGAAAGAGAGAGACGCACGGCACAGTGGTTTCGAGGAGAGAGAGAGAGAGACGCACAGAGAGACGCGAGTTTTGAATATTACACAGAGAAACACGGAGAATAATGGATCCTCAGAGATTGAGAAACATGGATGTAAATCAAGCACTGGCCTTTTTTGATGCCATGGAGGATGATGGATTTTCTGGAGAAGAGAGCGTTTTTGACTGATGAGGAACTTGATTACCAGAATCGTCTAGACCCTGCTGAAGAGTAAGTTACATTTATTTATTTACTGTAAAAGTATAAAAATAAACAAATACTAATATGATAAAATATACATTTTCTAAATATGGAAAAATAAGTTATGTAAAAGTAGTATTTCGTTTTTCTGTGTGTGTTACAGAGTAGTAAGAGTTGTAGATTACACTCTTTGTCTCTCAACCATTGTATGTCTGAGTTTATTTACTGTAAAAAGTATAAAAAAAGAAGAAAAAACTAATATGATAAAATATAAATTTTCTAAATATGTAAAAATAAGTTCTGTAAAAGTAGTATTTCATTTGTTTATGTTTGTTACAGAGTTGTGGATTACACTTTGTCTCTCAGCCATTGTTTGTCTGAGTTTACCTAGAGATACAAACAAAGGATGTTGTAGTGGGGGGTTGGTCACACCTTTTACCTGTGGAGAGAATAGTGGGGGGTTGGTCACACCTTTTGGCTGGAAAGCGAATGGTCATATTTTAGCTGTGGTGGGTTTGGGGGTACAGTAGCAATCTCAGCCATTGTAATCTTATGTGAAAAATCAAATACAAAAACAGTAATTGATCTAATTTGTATGATCTAATATTTTGCTTTATTTATTTGTTTTACAGTTGTGATAATGATGAAGACACCAGCCCACCCACCCAAGCCAGACAGGAAAGCTCCCATTCTTCCACTGAGGAGGGCCCTTCCACTTCTGCTGCAGCATCCCAGCAGCTGCCAGGAATAGGTCATGGACGGCTGCTGCAGTTTTTTACTTCACAAGGAAGTTTGTGCAGAGAAGCAGCAACAGCCCATGACCCACAGGGCTTTTCTGGAGGAGCTGACAGCCCAACTCTGTGGTGTTACAGTTGCTGTTCCTCCCACCCAGCAACAAAGTAACCATGTACCCGTCCAAACATCGGAACAAACTGAAGCAAGCAAGAAGGCCACCTATGGTAGAAGGCAATGTGTGAACTGCAAACAGACAAGGCAGGTGAAACAGGCCACCCCCTGGAAATGCAAAGCCTGTGATGTGGCCCTCTGTGTGATTCCTGATAGGAACTGTTTTGAGGCTTGGCATCAGTGATTTTCATGAGGCCCAAAACGCCTGGACTTCCTTTGGAAAAATGTAAATATTTTTTGTTCTGTTCAAGTTATAATGTTCATTCCTGTGCTCCAGGACTCCAAAGACTTGAACAAACTGTTTTCCAGAGGAAAATTGCTTAGCTTTTATTTATTTGTGTGTGATTTCAATAAATATTTGAGTGATTCAATTTCCGATTTATTTTTTCATTTGTCTTTGTGGTCCCATAACTTATTTTACATTCAGGTGACATCAATGAAACACAAATAAGCTGAAAGTTCAATTTGTCCTGAAAAAAAAGATGTGTGTCAATTGTCTGTGCACAAAAGTGTTGATGTTTTACAAGCTTTTTTAGTGAATAACACCAGACGAAAAATTTATTGTAAAAATACCCTTAGGTCTCAGAGGGTTAAAGGCTTTCTGAAGAAGCTCAGGGACTTTTTTTTTTTTTTTTTTTTTTTTTAAATCAAAAAAGCTTACAGCACCTGGTATTCCCAGGCGGTCTCCCATCCAAGTACTAACCAGGCCCGACCCTGCTTAGCTTCCGAGATCAGACGAGATCGGGCGTGACCAAGGTGGTATGGCCGTAAGCGAAAACTGCTGCCAAAATTGGGCTATTTAAAAGGTTAGACCATTAATGAAGAAAA